>NW_010263709.1:0-55110 GCF_000690775.1 Eurypyga helias | reverse complement strand
CAGCATGCTCTGCCACAGCCGCAGAAATCTGGGCCAGGAACCGAGACGAGCCCCAGCAGATATGTTATGCTATTGTCATGGCCAGAAGGGCTGATATGATGAAAGATGTACCTCTAATTCCAGTTGTTCTCACTTGAAGGCTGCCTTATATTGCCATAAAACATCACTGGAGCAAGAGAAAACAATTTCCTGGTTGCTGAAATAATTCAGGATCTGGATGGCAGCACTATCAGCACGCAAGATATATCAGAAGAAACAGGATGAGCGGGCCTGCTGCGGAAAGCAGAAGGAGGGACAAAAAGAAATGTAATCTGGGTGCACAATGTGGATGCCACCTTTGACATACAGTGGTTGGAAGGAGGGAAAGGGAGCATCCGTAGCTAAAACCAGACTTGCCAGGGTTCCCTTACCTATAATTTCTGAAATGGAGCTAATGAAGTACACACAATAGGTGATCAAGCTGGAATCCTGTGACTGACTTAAAATGCTGAGCATAGAAGTTGTGGTAGAGTTCTGGATAATAACTGAGAATATGATAAACAGAAAAATACCTTTCAGCTGAGACTTTACGAAAAACAGGGATAAAAATGCTGATTTTTCTTTTGAGCTGGCTTTCCATGTCCACATTTCTGCTAAGAGTCATTATTATAGGAATATTATACATAAATAAGTGCTACTTTCTGTCTGTCACAAAGCAATTAATGCAGACTAAAGCAATTAATGCAGATGGTGACATATGAATGCTTGATTGCATATTTTACAGCTAATTTTTAGAGCAATTTTTTATGATGACTTTGCATTGGATTAACACAGAAGAGTGATGGAACTTCCCAGGGTTTTTCACCTTAGATGAACCTATAAACAAAAGATCAAATCATAAATGCTTGTTTCCTGCAATGACTAATTAGAAGACCTTTGAAAATACGCTGGCAAAGAGCTTTTGCAAAGTGGTAGAGGGTAGGAAATTTTCCTCAGGGTAGAGGAAAATTTGAAAAAAGCCAAAACCCCTCCAAACCCAAAATTCTTAAATAATTGTTTGTAAGTTTGCAGCCCTTTCGCTGTCAGCCATTAGTTATGCTATGGGTCAATACAGTACTACCTACTGGGACACTACCTTCCCCTGTATATCATAACTGTCTGAAGGAGGGAAAGCAGCAGCTCCTCGCAGCAGCAGCCGAGGACGTTAGCCAGGCCTTGTTGCCTTAGTGTTTTGTGTATCTCGGTACTATAATTTTGATCAAACCTAAGCATGGAAGTCACCCACTTCCTGATTTTCAAAATGCTTCCCACCCACCCAGTTATTTCGGTGGGAGCCATGGGCTGGCAAGGGAACGGTAAGTCAGGAATGGTATTTTTGGAGTGTAAATACACATTTCTAGAGCAGGCTGGGGGCAAGGGCGAGAGGCAGAAGAGGTTGAGAAAAACTGGTTCTAGAAAGAAGCTGACTAAAGGCAGCACTGGCAGTCAGGGAGGGCAGCACGAAGCCTTGGGAGAAGGGCAGGGATGTTTAAAAAAGTAAACTTGGTGACACTTTTTATTTAGAGCTTGTTCTCTGTGAAAAGCTAACTTGTACATTCTTAATTTTAAACTCTGATCCCATCTGCTCTAACGCTGAAAGCTGAGCTCGGAAAATACCAGGAGAATTAAGCAGGATGCTGATGTTGGTAGCTGAGACTATCTTCTCATCCTCCCAACCCTTCCCAAAACGGCAGGATAATACGCCACTATCCATCCCCCGTTCACCCTCAGTCTGTTACCCCACAGGCTTAGCCGATAGCTGGGACTTCGTGGCCGATCCTGCAGTACATCTGATTTTCCATGGCTTGATGCTTTGGCTGAGGAAGGGTTTCTCTTTGCAAATTACAGTGGGAGGCGCAGAGGCTGTGTCTGCTCTGTCTGGATGAAACTATGGCTTTGGGCACGGCAGGTTTGGCCATGGGAGCCTCAGGGAAGAAAGCTCTGGCATATAGGAGCAGGGAACTACAAAGCAGAAAAAAGCAGATGTGCTCCGAGTGGATTGTTATGATTCATAAACAAGAATTTACATCCTACTCCTTTTCTTACTAGAAATGGGACTTGTCAGTTTTCATTATGACCTTCGGGAAGTCTACGTGATGCTGGTCGAGAACAGCTATGATGAGCCTTGCTCCCCCCAGGTAACAAAGATTACCTCAGCAGCCGTGACTCCACATCAGGGAATGAGCGTTGGGTGAGCCTTACCACGAACTGCACAGCCGCGTTCCCATGCTATACAGTCATGTATTAAAGCTGTACCAAAAACTGAAATTCTCCTAGTTAACAGTAGCACAAGCATTCCTATTTCTAGGCCAATGCCATTATACTGAAGGAGACTGAAGGACTGTTTGGAGTAAGATCCACACGGAAGATGATACTGTTTTCAGGTGTCCACCTGTGTGAAGTAAAAACTGTGGCTCCTAGCCTGCTCAGACTCCACAGGGGCTTACCTCGGGCGGTGTGAGCAGTTGTGTGCCGCTGGTCTGTTTCTTTCTGGGCACGGGGCCCGTACGCTATGGCGTTGGTTTGCTGTTCAAAGAGAGAGAACATGCACTCCTTCTTCTCGAGTGGCTTTGTAGAGTTCTCAGAACCTATTTTGACTTCACAAAACGTTGCTGTCCTTCTGCATAAAATAATTTACGTCTCAGAGACTGCTGAGGTTGAGACAGTCTGAACACAGTTTAGGGGATGGAAAAGAACCCCGGCAAGTCTGCGCCCGACCAGAGACTTCAGATCAGCCTGGGGCAGAGCCATGACGTGCCTTGACTTCCTCCTTCCCTTCTGTGCAAGAAATATGTTCTTATGTTTCACTCTTTTTCTATAAATAAATGGAACATAATCAGGAAAACACTTTGGACTCCGGTTTGTGACCTGTGTGTGGAAAGCATCGCAGTATTTTGAGGCGTATTTTGAGTGGGTGCTGCAAGATATAGCTGAGGCCTGACAGAATGAACTGCGTGCCAGACCTGACCTGGATAAAACCCCTTGTCCAAGCACTGGATCTAGAAATACTGCAGCAAAGCGGGATGTTTGTTGTGCTATTTGTCTCTCCATAGCCAGATTCCTCCTCCAGCCGCAGCTGCTGCCTAAGCTCCTGGAGCAGAGGAAACCACCTTTGGCAGTCGTGGTGGCACAGTCCCCCCTCCGTGCCTCACAAGCCAGTTAGCTTCTCCACTCGGATACTTTGGGCACAAATCAGAGGAGTTTCTCCCCGTTAGTTTTTTACTGTTTTTCTTAAAATCTCCCATGAAAGACCAGTAGCTGCCACTGGGTAGAGTGTCTCAGCGGTTCGTGGGGTTTTTCTCCAAGGGTTGCAAACTTACCCGCATTTCTGCCACGTCTCCAGATCATCCTTCACCTCGCTCCCAGCAGCCGCTGGGCTTGTAAATTGGTTTCTGCCCAACATGGACTAAGAGGAATTGGCAGAAATGAAGATAAAGATCTAAGGAAAAGGGTAAAGCCTGAGATGGGAAGACCTAGAAACCTCAGGAAATAAGACGGAGAGACTGTTAGTGACATCACTGAGACCCGATCAGATGTAGTAACAGAGGTGTCCAGTGTGGGGGATTAAGGCATAGACGGATTCAGACTGAGCTGACAGCGCTGAGACTGCCTCGTGCACAGCTTGGGCAAAACAGTACTGCAAGCTCGGATTGGGTGTTTGTAGCTAAAAGCTTGGATGCAGTTGATAGCATCGCATTATTATATGAAATGCCTTTTGGAGGAAGATAAACAATTTCAGTTTATTATGGTGTTCTTTCCCATATGGCAGAAATGGGCCCAGGACCAAACTGTCTCTCAGCAGAAAGCTTCCATCTCCGCACTCATTCAGCAGGTCATATTTAACCGATTTTCATATCCTTCCTGTATGCTCACTGGTGGATACATTCCAGTCAATACTCTACAGTTACAGTTTTCAACAACACTTCATTTTTCCCCTTTCTTGCCTCTTCTGCTGCTCATGCTACTGTTGAATGTTCCTTTGCATCTGGTCTGGTCTTTGTCTCTCTGTGCTAGTGTTTATGCTGAGCCATTGTTTCCAGGAGCTAAATTGGTGAGCACTCTCACCTCATTCCAAATTTCCGAAGAAAAAGCAGAAGCACTACTACAACAATGCCCATGAAACCCAGACAAATAAATCAATCAAACACCACTTGCATGATTCAGAAAGACAAAGAGATATTCATGCCCACATCAAAGAATGACGCAATTGTACTTGCCTCTCCTTTTCATTCTGGTACCTCCTCATTTTTTTCCCAGTTATACTACCGCATGTTTTCCCAGTTTATCCAGATTAGGCAAACATATTTCCAAAGGCACATAACCACTGAAGGATGCACCTAGGTACCCACCCAAGCAGGTGAAATCTCAGAAAATTTTCTTGGATGCTTAAGCATCTTCGAAGATCTGCCCCTAATTGTTTCAGAACTCGGGCTTATCTTTCCTGGAAAGCAACACAGGTTTGTGAGCATCATTAAAAATCACGGGATGGGCAAGAATTTGGTTAGAACACCAGGATAGGACACAACATAAAAATAGGGTGTAACTGGAGAAAATAAATCAGAAGAAAAGAGATTAACACTTCTAATGGTTTAGGAAAATGGACAAAGTGATAAAAGGCAGTTCATAGAATCATAGAATCAATGGTTAGGGTTGGAAGGGACCTTAAAGACCATCTAGTTCCACCCCCCCTGCCATGGGCAGGTACCCCTTCCACTAGACCAGGTTGCTCAAAGCCTCATCCAGCCTGGTCTTGAAGACTTCCAGGGATGGGGCATCCACAGCTTCTCTGGGCAACCTGTTCCAGTGCCTCACCACCCTCTCTGTGAAGAATTTCTTCCTGATATCTAATCTAAACCTCCCTGATTTCATTTTCTACCCATTACCCCTTGTCCTATCACTACAGGCTCTTGTAAAAAGTCCTCTCCCAAGTTCAAGATCACTCTGTTTTCTGGCATTGCTTCCGAAACATCTCAGCTAAATTCCAACATTTTTCTATGCAAATTAAACAGCTATGAAGGCGTAACATACATCTTCCGCTTGTCCCTTGCGTAACCTCATGACTTAGCAGTGCTGACAGGTGTACAAAGCTGTACTAACAGTAAGACCAATGGATCGTAGTAATGGCTTCATGCAATGAAATTTCGTGTCGTGATGAGAACCGAGATTTTCTTACCACTACCAGAGGCCCAATCACGCAGGTCTAAGGCAGACTGCTGGATCACAATAGTACAAGTCATCTTTGTCTCTTTCTGCTACGGAAAAAAAGGGTAAATCTTTCATGCCACTCCTGAAACAAATCAAAGGTCAGCCTTTGAATGCTATCCAACCCCTTTTCTTTCTTACTATTACAAGGAAGTTGCTGTACTGCAAACTCCAGTAGTTCGTCAGTAATTCACTGCTCCGTGCATCAGCAGAAAGAACAAGGCATGTCAGCAGAGGATTCAACTGACTGACTCTACGTTTCCGCAGAGTGGGAACCCGTACTGCGTTCCAAAACAACTGCTGGCAACAGCGACCAGCTCAGCTGCGGATACACGTGTGTTCCTGGGAAGGTAGAAAGAAACGGGGCGCTGGTTTGTCAACAGAAAGGAAGGCAGTGTCAGCCAGTCCGCCAGAACAGCACATGTTGGTATCTGAACTGCAACTGACAACTTCAAGGGGCTTACAGAGCCTCTCCCAGACCTGGCGTTTCCCTCTTCCCTTCTAAAAAATTTGGTGGCCTCCATGTTTTCTGCAAAATAGATGACAACCTTTCTCCAACACGTGAGCGCTTCCTTCTCTATTTTGGTTCTTTTCCCCCTCCTCATTTACAAGTGGAGAACATTGCTCTTTCTTTACAAAGAATTATCCTTCAGCACCACAAAACAATCCCACCGGACAGTTTATGTTTGTAACGGATCTCTTCTAGCTGGCCACGTGGTGTGGTGTTCTCAGCGCTCTCAGACTCCCCGGCAAACAGCAGCCGTTCCCTACCGGTACAAGCCCTGCGAGTACAGGTACTGGAATATGTGGCCAACTCCCCAGAGGAAGGCAGGCAGCACTCAAGGAGTAATTTCATGAATGGTGGATGAAATCAGGAGGAAAGCTTGTATTTTCCCTCCGCTTTATTCTCACTTCTTGGGAAGGACGGGTAAGTGCCCCACGCTCTGCTTCTCACCTGCGAGGCTTCAAGTTGGGACCAGTGAAATAACCACGGAAAGAGGCCGACTCACCCTCTTTGGTTATCTTGTGTGCTCTGGTGAGTACGGCCAGAGCCAGCTCCTGGAAGGCTAAATTGAGGTAACACACCCCTACATTAACAAGTATGTGTACATTTCTCCCTCCAACCTAAGCAGGAAGAGAATTTCAGCACGCTTAGATATTGCATTCATCTCAGATCATATGTGTAGACTATCAGAGGTTGTGGAAAACATTAAAAAAGGTAAAAGAAAGGAAAAACATTCTCAACTACGGTCTGCATGTGTATGAGTTTGATTACAGCAGGGGTTTACACTGCTACTGTATCTGGAGAAAATAAAAATGCAAACATATGCAGAGAAGCTGATTTGGCCTTTATCTTCTTCAGTCTTAAGAAATATTAAGAGTTTAAAACTCCAATATTTTTACTGAAATAAATGTTATTCTCACCACAGAGCAATAATGATGACTCAGGATGTAAGCACATCTCCAAGTTAAGCACTTCACTGGGTATAAACTGTGATGCTTTGACCCTTTCATGGGTCAGAAACTGCTCTGTTGCTGAGCATACAGTTAATAATGTACTTTCCAGGGAAATGTTGAAATTTTACATTATAGAAATTTAATAATAAGACTTTGAGGAATAACGTAACATGGTCAGGAAATAAAACACCAATAGTAAGCAATCACAAAACCAGAGACTATTTTCTACTTGGTTCCACTATAAATATAAGAATGCAGCAGCTAATTGAATTGCAAAAAAAAAAAAAAAATTAATTGCAGTCCTTTTAGACTATTCAAATTCTGGTTTTTAAGCAGAAACTACTAGATATTCAGACCATATCTACAGTTTGTAACATGAAATCCTAAATGATATTCAGTTAACCAAGTTGTGGGAATCGTGCGTCCTACTTTGGCTTTCTCTCCAGAAACATCACTTTCTGATCTTTTGGAACTGGACCAGGGGTAAGCATGAATGAACTGAATGAAGTCTGCAACCTGATGGCTGCAAAGCCTTTATGCAGCTTTAAACCAGACTGCTGCCCAGGGCAGTCTGTACTCAGCAGGCAGGGAAAGGATGTTGGCATTAAGGGCGCGTGAGAAGGAAAACGGAGATAAAAATGGAAGCCTGCCAAATCCATAAAACACCGTGTCCAGAAAAATAACGAGCTGTAAAGAACATCCTCTCTTCTTCAGCAGCAGATGTTGCTGAACTGATTTAAAAAAAACCCAAAACATTGCTCTGTGGGTCATCGGGTGCAACCCAAACAAAACAAACGTTTAGTGGCCTTTTAGTTGAAGTGTGTGGTGACGCAGGGAAGCGGCACCTCTGCAAACCAGGGGAGAGCTGCAGAAAACAGCATCTTCTTTAAAAGAAACTACCTGGATACACTGAAGAAACCAGTTCCAACATTAATCAGACATCTATGCATAATTACCTCTTCCCTCAGTTACATGAATGGTATTTTGGAACCACATTATTAAAGTAACTGAAAACTGATTTTTCACACGGAAATAAAGAGTAAGGGAGAATGGCAACTGAGGCATCGTGACATGCTCAGATACATAAAGGTACAGCATTCACGTACAACATGAGAAGAGAAAACCACCTCTTATTCACAGTACAAATGCACATGCAGATTCACCAGTGAAAGCTGTATGGTGCCTATTCACGTTAAAAATAGGATGGCAGGAAGAAGTAAAATGAATTCAAAGAAACATTCCAGTCTTCTTCTGATCTTTTCTGTAACTCTGGTCTTTTCTAGTAAGTATGTAGATTTTAATAGTCTGAATCTTCCCATGAAACAGTCGGTAGTATGTGCATCTACAGTACTTCCTACTTTCACACTAATTCCACACTAATTCATCTGTTACCTATGGTTGTTGCTGAAGGCTGATCACAGTAGGATTGGACTGTGCCTTTTTAAGAGAGGAATAAAAGGAAATAAGCCACTGGATCTCCTGGACTAAGCCTAAGCCCCAGCATGTCTGCCTGTGCCAGTACAACTAGACTCTTAGAGATCAGAAACATTAAGAAAAAGTTTAACAAGCTCGGGAAAGAAACCGAGATGAAACTCTATTCCCCAGCTTCCTCCGGGGGCTGTACTGGTGTGCTTTCATCTCTGGAATCCAAGAATGTTATTTTGTGAGGCAAAGCTTTTCAACAGAATGCTTCAAAAATACGGGTTAAAAGAGGAAAGGGAGGGCTAAAGCATTCCTCTAGCAACCACAGGAGCTCTTCGATCATACCTCTTCATGCCATTAGCATCACACATTTTACCCAACCACCAATAGCTTACAAGCCACAGGGCAGGCACATGAGCTCTGCTGAGACTACCAGTTCAACGCGTAGTTTTGAAGAGCTGTTGCGGGATGTGCGACATGGGCTGAAGCAGGAAAATAAACAGCTGTGCAACGTAACACGTGTTCTTACCGTTTCTTTATTAGCTTAAAGGAACTTGAACCTAGTAACGATCTGCCTCTTGCAGTTCTGAGCAAAGGTACCGATGTACAGCCGCTTTGCATCAGCTTCCCGCGGGACACTGTTGAGAACAGTTACGTACAGCCCACAACTACATCTTTCACACTCAATACGGCATGTAAATTAACAAACTTCTTCAAACACGATGAGTAAGGGAAGGAAGGCATCTTGAGAATCTGCAGTATTCACAGGTTAACTCGTTTTCTATGTTTTCCTATCCATTTTTTTCCTTTTTGTATACAAGCCATCCCCAACACTGTCAATCGATGTTCTCACAGACCTCAAATGGTTACAGAAAGTCTCAGCTCAGGCTACAGAAATCAAATCATAACTGAGTAACTGTCTGACTAGCGTTCAACTTCTGTCCTTAATGAGATTTAATTAAGAATATATGCAGGGGAGAACACTCTGTTAATTTTTTTACTTGTTTGTGTCCTGCGAAAGTAAAAGGATACCATGCAGAAACTGAAACCTGCCTGGCATTCTCTTCTCTTGATTAAAATTCAGCACATTAAACAGGTTAGATCTGTGGCTACGTGACATAACAAACCCACGACATCTTCCAATTTCAGATCCACAGTGTCTTGCAAAGGTTCCTTTTGTACCAGCACTCGAATTCAGCACCTTCTGAGAGCTCAAACTTCTGTTTGGGAGAGGCAGTGGTGGACAGCTGCAAACGTGTGGTCAGCCGAAACTTCTGAACTCCGGAATTAAATCCAAGTAACGCTTCCAATTCGGTAGCAGCATATCCGACCAAGACTAAAGGGGTGCTGAAGTCGATAAAATTCTGGAGAATAATCTCCATGCACAGAACGGCCCCTGTGCATGATCTCACGCAACCCAGTGACATACGTGCACTGCAGTGGGCAGGATGGCGGGCTGAGCGAAGGAAGGGCGCATGCACAATGAGACTTGAGGCAGACAGGTCATTAGTCAAAAGGCATCTTATGTGGTAATTTTAATACGTAAGAAACTAACTTTTAAAGCCTTCTACTTCACATCTTAGGTAAGAGCTCTCACTTCTGTAAATATTAATCAGTGTCTCTGGAGTAAAACCCCTTATTATACGGAGTTGAAAGAAGCACGGGTCAGTTGAACTGCTCTTCTGGGCAATGCTCGAGGGAGTGTAGTCAAATTTCTGCTTCATTGAGCTTACAGATCTTCAGTTGAGCATGTTACTGCTTCACACTCTGTATTTTGCTTTGCCATGGTCGTTGATAACACATATGTGCTGAAAAAAATAGAAGACTGATCACAACAGTATAGTTGATGACATTACAAATTATGAATGAATCGTTCAGAAAGACTTTCACTTGACCAATCTAGTGATCCTGTAATGATCCTTTTCAGAGACCTGGAACGGAACCTGATTTCACTCTCCAGCTACAGCAGGTTTTTCCACCTGCAATTCCCAGCTTTGAGGTCTGGCCCTGGGAGTATCAGAGGAAGCAAAGGCAAGGCTTGCACCTTTTTTCCATCGTTATCCGAGGAAAGGGGCAGACAACATAGCAGGAAATGTGCAAAGTGTCTGAACTGTAGTGGTGTTTCACTTTCTACTGCTGTGTCTGCACGTGCTGGGAACGAGGGGCCTGTGAAGAAGCCCCAGGCTCCCAGAAGATGGACATGAGGCAGAGGTCGTGACTTCTGCTCTTAGGGGGAAGAGATGGGAAGAAACTGGTCTCAGTGCTGAGCTCCTTGGGATTACTTGAGGTTTTGTAGGGAGTTCTACACTCATTGAAAGGATCCCAACCATGGCATGAAGGACCCAGGAAGAAGGCAAATTACGGGGTCTTAAAGACAACCTGGAGAAGTAAACCAGTGGGTTTTAAAATGTGTTTTTAAAGAAACTTACGTTTAGATCTCTGAAGTGCTCATTGTAGTCTAAGGCATAACCTACCACAAATAAATCTGGAATTTCAAATCCATAATCTGTATTGAGACAAATAAAGAAGACCATCAATGTAAGACAGGTGGTTATCATGCAGCCATGAAATTCACGTGCCAGTTCACTCACAAGCAAACTATCGATACACACAGTCGGTTCAGGTTATGTTACTTTTGACTCTGAGACATCAGGGTCAGCAACAGCCCTATGGACAGTTCCTGCTCACAGACTACTTGTGACAGGCGTGGGAACAGTCAGTGGAGTGTAGGAGAGCTGTGTGTACAGCTGTCGCTGGCACAACAGCCGCACGGCAGAAGGAACCCGAAGTCACGGCTGAAAGATTCTGCCCACGTTTGGAAGCTCCGTTGGTACATGTGTGATGACAACTGCCCAGTATCACACTAATGATGACAAACAAGTATCATTTTAATTCAGGATGAACTTTCAGAGGTTTATATATTCTCTTCTCAGAGTAGCAAAAACTATGTTGCATATTATGCTACCAAAACATGTCAAATGCTGATTAAAGCCCCAACCTTACGAAGACTCATGAACATACTCAACTAAGTAAATGTTTGCACTGTAGCCGAATCATACAACTCGCATGCTTCAGGCTAAGCACAGGCACATATCTTTTTGAGAGTGAAGCTTTGTGCAGGGTCAGCACTTTAGAAACAAAGTTAGACTCTTTCCATATTGTTCACTAAGTAAGCAGAGAATAACGCAACATTATGGACACAAAAATAGGTCAGCATAAAAAATTTTTACAGGTATTCAAGTAAGGAATTTATTCCATTTTTAAAAATTGTGGCTAATAGACCCTTTGGAACCATAAATTCAGGTAAGTGAGGAAATGACAGCACTGTCAGTGACCTACAGGAGTGATCTCTGATGTTTTACAAAATTCATCACAGTATGAATAAAGAAGGATAAAACCTGTTTCATTTTACAAGGTATTACATAAAAATATTAAGCTACCCTTCATCAAGTAATTTTATTGCATTTTTTATATGTTTACCATTAGTGAATCCAGTCAAATATACACTTTAATTTACTGGATTAAATTCTACATGTTAAAAATACCACTGTATAAAAAGTTTTACAAGAAAATGTTTGGGTCACCATTCAGATTACTGGGCTAAAACCACAGGGCCAGGAGCAGTATCGAGTAGGTTTTGCTTAAGTTCCTTCTCTCCCACATTCCAAATCCAGACCCTTCATGCTGCCTCCTGGTACTCTCCTTCTAGCCCCCTTCCCAGCTCAGCTGACCAGAGCCACCTTCAGTAGCAAATGCAGGGCAATCTCTTCTTGATGGATCTATTACTTTCACATAACTGATATTACACCGTTTATTCCAGTAATTCTGAACTGGAGCTTGGTATAGCTCCGTTTACGGCTTCCTCATTGCACAGTACAGGTACCAATCATTCAGAGAGGAGAGGTGCTGGTGCAGCCCAAACAGAGCAGCAGGAGAAATTTTAAAAAGCTCAATTTATCTTTTGCTTTTGGGTGTGTGTGTATTTAATTAAAGTATCATTGTTTATCCTATAAACAATAATACTTTTTAAAAAACTAATAAAAATATGTTATTCTGTTATAAAAATATAAAACTTGTGAATAACTAGGTCACAATAAAAGACCTTTCATGTTCAGATGGAATCCTGCAGCTCCTCCAAAAAGATGCAGTGAGGAAGGAAAAGGAAGAAATGGACTTTCTTGTCCATATAGTTTGTCAGTGGCAGAAGATAAACCACTCACTTTCATGGATAAAATTAAACCCTTTCATAACTACCTTACAGAGTCAGTGCTCCGCAGAAAACATCCGGCTTTATGGAGGCTACGCTTTCCAACCACAATTCTACAAATCTGCCATTGCATCCCATAGTCCCATCGACAACTAATACTGTACAAGGCTTCTAGCAGTGCACAGAAGGGTATGCAAGGCAGGGGGTAGAACAACGGTAACCTCCTGTACTGTCGCGTACAGATACCCACAACACTTACAATCTGGTCGGTACCCATCAGGCCGAGATGTTCTTTTCACCAACAAACTGTAATTAAAACCAAAACCAAAGCCATGTAAGTCGAGATATTCACCTGAATACATGCATAAAAACTACTCCCTTTATCAAACAACTTCCAAGCCATGTGAATCACTATTCTCATTCTGCCTCTCCTCCCGACAATGTCCTGATGGGAGGGAAGAAATGGGCGTGTTCCCCTTCAAAGTCCATCGGTGCCAGCCTTGAAGTGGCCGAAGGCTCACTGCCACCGCAGCACAATATAAAATCTTTTCCTCTCCTTCCCTCCACCCTCCTCTTAATGACTCTGGCAGCTCCTCTGCAGAGCTCCCCATGCCATCCTGCAGCACCGAATTAAAGCAGGAGCTCGGAATGGGAACCTCCACTGGAAAATAAGTTGGGCTAGACTAATTAATTAATTACTTGGACTAGACTAATTAATTACTTAGTTTTGTGATCATTTTACTCACCTTGCCACTTTAATCATTTTTGGCTTGTATTTTTCTATATTATTAAGCAGAACCTTCATAGTCCTTCCAGTTCCAACAATATCCTTATAAAACATGAAAAACAGAGCAAGTAAAAAACAGAGAAAGGCTGAAAAGAGGAAATCCAGACAATGACTGAGGAATTCCACCTCTTATTTTATGGAAATGATGTATTTTTCCCAGTGTATTGTGAGCCACATCCAAAAAAGATTATAACTGAGCTCACACTCTTCGAGCAAGCACTTGCTACTCAAAAAATGATCAGTTAAAGGACTGCCCACATCTCTTGAAAACAGCTGTGGTTCTGGTACTTGGGATGTAAGACGGGACTGGAGATGAGTTTACTGCAAGGATGCAGGGATGAGACTTTCCATATTATGCTCAAGACTACAGTATGGCAACATGTCAGGGCTAAATCTGCCCTACTTGTTGTTTTATGAGTCCAGTACAAATGAATGTACAACCCCCCATGGCAGGGAGGTTGGAACTACATGATCTTTAGGGCCCCTTCCAACGCAAACCATTCTGTGATTCTATAATTCTATGAATATTCTCCAAAGCTGCTGTGCTCAACCTGACCTGAAGAAGATACCTGGCTACAAAGCCAACCATGACATGGAGAGCAGCTGTCCATCTGAGCTCTGTGGGTGTGGGTTTTTCATCCGCAACACCTTGTCTCTGCTCCTCAGACGTCTAACAGCATTAACGAAATTTGCTGCAGACGATTTAAGCTTCTGTTACAGCAGTCAGCATTAGCAAATACGGAGCTCCTAGCAGCCCTTCAGGTAACCAGCCACCCCTGTGGCTGATTTTTTTTCTCTTTCCCCCTCCTTTGCTAAGGAGAGGCATTCCCACATTTATACATCTCCTTCCCACACAAACAGACTAGGCCTGAAATGCCAGTCACATCCTGACGTGCTCTCTAGCCGTCCCAGTTGCTTTTCCATCATTTTAAGAGAACCATGTACGTTAATTAAAAGAGAAGCTGTAGCAGCAGTGAGGTGACACATTCTTTTCCTCTACAACTGAACACCTGATTTACATCAGCAACATTCAGGGCCTACAAGGAAGCTGGGAGGGGACTTTTTACAAGGGCCTGTAGTGACAGGACAAGGGGTAATGGGTTTAAATTGAAAAGTGGGGAAGTTTAGATTAGCTATCAGGAAGAAGTTCTTCACAGAGAAGGTGGTAAGGCACTGGAACAGGTGGCCCAGGGAAGCTGTGGACGCCCCATCCCTGGATGTCTTCAAGGGCAGGCGGGATGAGGCTTTGAGCAACCTGGTCTAGTGGAGGGTGTCCCTGCCCATGGCACGGGGGGTGGAACTGGATGATCTTCAAGGGCCCTTCCAACCCAAACCATTCTGTGATTCTATGATCCCTCCCCAGGGGACACTGCAGGATGCAGTGCTAAGGAGCAGGAGTCGGGGGCCTGCGAACAACCCTGAAGCTGTAAAGCCTGTGCAGGGCTATGCTACTACTTCAAAGTCATGCAACTGAGAAGTGTAGGGCACCGCCACAGTTGATTCATTGTCCTCCAATGAACAGAACAACCTGCAGAACAGGAGTTGATGAAACCACAGAAAGAACAAATCCAGTGGCACAGAAACATGTACTCCTGCGTATCACAAGGCAGAGTTCAGATCAGAGAGGCAGCTATGCAGCTTGATTCATCATGCAGCTGCAGAAAGACTGAGAGGCCATTAAGCAAATCAACCCCTCTCCCTCTTCACCCCCTCCCCGCTACAGAAGCGTGAACACACACAGGTTTTAGAAACTGAACACACAATCACGACGTGACTGTGTGACTTCATCTAAGTACGATATGATATAAGCACCCAACTTACCTCCACAATTAGAATATTCTGAAAGAAACAAAGAAAAAAGGAATACAATTACACAGTATCCACAAATTAAAAGAAACAAATGTTTATAAAAGTGAAGACAGACAGGTCTACATGCATAGGACCCGAGGAGCTTCCTGGTTTGTTTTTGTGCCCTGAAAAAGAGCCAGCCATAAGAGCAAGACCTGCAGTCAGGGGCTACGACTTTATTCAGCTCTGTCTACACTATCCTCCTTGTGCAAGAATGGATGTAACTTTGGAAAATAAAATTAGATGGAAGAAATCCAAATGGGATGAGCTTCACTTAATTCCAGTGTGCCTAGCTGTGTACTACAGTGTACCCTACAGTTCACTAAAATACTATTTCCAATGTTAGTATGAGACTACAGCAATAATACTCTGAAATAAATGTTCCTCCTCCTGCCCCCTGCCCCCCAGAGACCTCACAGTGAAGGATTACAGGCCAAGTTGTACCACCCATTCTCATAATGTGAAGTACCCTCTTCCTCTTCAAATCCTGCTGCTGCAATCAGCAGTGTTACTTGAAGAGAAGGGGAGCGGTCCAGTCAAGGGCAGTGATGTCAAGCTTTATGAGAGCACGATCGCATCGGCTGATCTTTTTGCTGAAATCATTCAACACAATATCTAAGGTGGCTTCTGTTCTTCTATTAAAAGCAGTAATGTCCTTATTAGAAGAAATAAAAATCTGTTTCTTAGTGGCCTCTATCATATGCACATTCAAAAGGATGGACTCTACAATCTTGCATTAAGATCTACTTTCTGAGGTGAAACCTGCAATAGCAAGAGGGAAGTTATTTCTCAAATACCTGTGTCCATCTATGCATACACCTTACACGCATGTGCACAAGGGGCTGTAGTGATAGGACAAGAGATAACAGGTTTAAATTGAAAGCGGGAAGGTTTAGATTAGTTATCAGGAAGAAGTTCTTCACAGAGAGGGTGGTGAGGCACTGGAACAGGTTGCCCAGAGAAGCTGTGGATGCCCCATCCCTGGATGTCTTCAAGGCCAGGCTGGATGAGGCTTTGAGCAACCTGGTCTAGTGGAGGGTGTCCCTGCCCATGGCACGGGGGTTGGAACTGGATGATCTTTAAGGTCCCTTCCAGCCCAAACCATTCTGTGATTATATGATTCTATGCAAGTTGTCACACAAAACCCTGAGCCAGTTTCATATCCATGCAACATTCACCAGACTAGATTACATTCCACTGCCTTTCTACCAGGCTGGTTGGCTATGGTACATACATAACATGGAGACTGTCTAACTGCCTTTTCCATCACAGAATCCCGAGGTTGAGAGTTCTGAGGAAGACTCAAAACACCAGGGAGAGAGAGTGTGTGAAGGGGGCGTGCTCATGAACAGCACACCTTTGACAGTTTCATTAGCTGGCATGTAAACATTTTTTTAATCTTCAAAACAGAAATTATAGATGAGCCATATTTATATTGGTACTGCAGTTCCTCCTAACAATCACAGTGCTTAGTAGGGAGACACAGCATGCTTCATGCATCAACCACTGCAGAAACACGTTACCACACACTGTATTATACCTGGGCGCTTCTGAAATGGCAAAACACTCGGTAAAGATGTGGAGAGAACTCCCCGGAGTAGTTCAGCAGATGTCAGCAATGGAGATATCATTCAGAAAGCCACTAATTTAGACTGAGCCCCGATGGAATGTGTACTAATCTTGGAGGGTGGCTCCTTTTGGTGTTTTCGTAACAGGTTTCACTGGTGGTTATGCTGCTTGGCACTCCTGACTTTCAACCTCTCAGCTGCTGACACAAACAACTCTGGATCTGAAAGACCTAGTCCTGTGGAGGTAGAAAGTCAAAGGCCTCTTAGCAACAGTCCAAAGATGCCCCTTCCTCTAGAAACTTCTTCCTTAAGTATGCCAGTCCCCTAGCTAGGATGAAGAGACCAAAATCATGTTCAGGAGAAGCTTATGACAGGTGTGCAGCTTATGACAGATTTTCTTGAAGGAAGCCATCTGCATCTAAAAAGGGTTTGGCTCTCACCTGGCTTCCTGGATGAAGTCATAACTAGGAAAAACGCTTCCAAAGACTAGCTCGGCACCTCCTGGGTCTGAGGCATAAGCAAATCACCTGATTCAGTCGGTGGAAGATTATGTGCAGGAGTAATGGTTAAACCATGCCCTGGGGAACTTGCAGGGCTGGTGATACGGAAATACCTGCGTGGGTATATGTACATATGCACATACATACATGATGCAGAGACAGAGCAGAAGAGTTGGCACGAAGAACCTCGCCAGAATTAAAGTCGGAAATTAACTCCTTCAGTACCAGCAAACAGTCCAGGACAACTGTGAGTGGCACCTGGTAGGAGAGGCTGACCCAACATCAGCCTCACATCCTGAGCCGTTCTGCCAGCTCTGTGCATCTCTTGCTGCTCTTCATACCGCTGACAAGAATCCTCTTGCCAGAGGAAAAGCATGGTTCTGGTGATAAGACCTACCCATCAGCTGTGGCATGAGATGAGACATACCAAAACTGGCATGGCAGAGGGCTGCCAAGCCCTGCACTAGCAGACTGTCAGGGTGCAGGAACGGCTGGTTGCTCCCTGAGCAAAGGGTAGCCGCGAGCTGAGCGCAGTGACACGGCCGGCAGTGCAGGGGCCTTGCCAGCCAGGGCCCAGCCCCAAAGTGCCCCAGCGAGAGGAGCAGGCAGACAGACCCAAGACTTGTTCCACCAAGAGTGCACATCATCAGGTGAGTTCATGGTGACGAGGCAGATCCAAGGTCAAGCCAGGATGTCAGGCTGGGACCAGTTTCATGAGAGTAACCATGATCTAATACAGCCCACTGAGCTCCAGGCAGGTCCACAGTGGTGAGACACGTCCGAGGTTAAATTGGGAACTCTGGCTGTGAGTTAGGGTCTGTAGCAACATACAGGCTGTAGCTGAGCTGAGGATGGGCACCCATACG
The DNA here is from genome assembly GCF_000690775.1 of Eurypyga helias. Lineage (NCBI taxonomy): Eukaryota > Metazoa > Chordata > Aves > Eurypygiformes > Eurypygidae > Eurypyga > Eurypyga helias. The sequence goes on along the minus strand of NW_010263709.1, from coordinate 37,234 downwards.
GCATCACTCAGGCACAGACCAAAAGCCCATGGCTGAGCTGAACTGGGGCTCCTGTGCCCACGCGTGTGGGTAGACCCCCAGGTGGCGTAGGTCACGGCCATTAAGGACTGTTGGTGCACATGGTGCCATGACAGATTGAGAGAAAAGCATAGTCCTGGGATATTTTGTTGATAGACAAATATGTTTCTCTGCTACCATAGTTGCTTCAGCTATCCTATGATGAGCAGCAACAGGGATTCTCTTGCTTACATGCGAATGGAAATCATAAAATTAACAGAATGAGGGGACAGCAGCCTCCCTGGCCATGGAATTGGGATTAAACCAGTAGGGAGGGGCAGACCTTACTAATTAACCTATGAGAAAAAAAAATCATAGACATTAATAGAAAATGGGACTGAGGAGACCATGAAAGGTCAGCAAGATTATTCTGTTGGCCTGAAGAACCAACTTAAAAACTATTCCTCACAGTTACCTGTTTTTGAACATGGAGGGGACTTCAGACCTTTCCCAGGAAATGTGTCCCAGTGCCTCATTATCTAAGAGCAAACATACAGTCAGAAAACTTCTGTTGCCATTTGACTTGAACTTGTTTTGCAGAGGTCATAGGAAAAGCTTTATTTTCTTGTTTTTAACTTCTATATTCGAACACAGATGTACTTCAGAGGGCTGGATGTAGATGTAGAACAGAGGGCTGGAGCACCTCTCCTATGACAAAAGGCTGCAAGAACTGGGCTTGTTCAGCCTGGAGAAGAGGAGGCTCCGGGGAGACCTCATTGCAGCTTTCCAGTATCTGAAGGGGGCCTACAAGGGTGCTGGGAGAGGACTTTTTACAAGAGCCTGTAGTGATAGGACAAGGGGTAATGGGTACAAATTGAAAACAGGGAGGGTTAGATTAGATATCAGGAAGAAATTCTTCACAGAGAGGGTGGTGAGGCACTGGAACAGGTTGCCCAGAGATGTTGTGGATGCCCCATCCCTGGATGTCTTCAAGGCCAGGCTGGATGTGGCTTTGAGCAACCTGGGCTAGTGCAAGGTGTCCCTGCCCATGGCAGGGGGGTTGGAACTAGAAGGTCTTTAAGGTCCCTTCCAACCCTAACCATTCTATGATTCTGTGATTCTATGATTTCCTTGGTTTCCTCTTCTTCAGATTAAACAACCCCTATTTATTCAACATTTTCTCACAAGTTGTATTTTCTAGCTTTCTGATCATTCTTTTGCTCTACTCTGGAACCTGTCCAGTTGCTCAGAACCCTTCTCCAGTTCTGATGCCCCAAACCAGAAAGAAGCCTTTTTCAGTGTCAAGAAGAATAAAAGATCCTCTTTGTATGCTTTGCAAATAATCTTCCTTCCTAGATATTCCAGTGAAACAGTTCTCTTTTCTAAAGGTATGCTGTTGTCTCATGTGCAGCTTGTGATCTCCCTATCGTCTCCAATTCAGAACTGTTGCTCAGTCAGTCCTTCCTCATTTGCGCTTTTGCAAAAGATTGCTCCTGTATAAACACAGGAGTTAGTATTCCTCTTTACTGTCACTGCGTGTCATTCTTTGAACTAAGTTCTTAAAATAATTTCTTAAGATCATAGTACTATCTTGTAGTCTTTTTCCAGGTAGTATCACTAGCATTAAATGCTAATTCCATCTTCTAAATCACGAATTGAAAATTGTATAGTCCCTGGGGAACATGCTTTAATGCATCCAGTCTGACACTGAGGCATAATTAACTGTTTCTTGAGAACAGCTCTTCAACCAGTTAGACATCCGCCTAACAGAAATTCAATCTCGTCTACATTTCCTTATCACAAATGACTCATATGAAGGAAAGAAGATTAAGACAGATCCAGACATGCCTGAAGGGTTTGTCTGGCCACAAGAGTGATAGTCAACTGCACATGACTTCAGCTGAAGTGCAAGATCTCGTATTTATTGACTCACTTGAGAAGGAAGGATCCTTCCATTGGTGGACCCTGAAACTGTCTGACCAGCCTTCTGTTGTTCTTGCCTCTTCTCAGACTCAGAGTCCAACAGTTGCAAATGATACACACTGGGAGATTTGGTCCTTTTAAAGTCCCTCCAATCGGGCAGTTGTCTAGGTCAGGAAACACAGATTCTGTTTGTATTACGCACTTTCTTATTATTTCCAAAACACTGATGAGGATTTTCTGTGCTATGGAGAAACCCTGTATGTAAGGACTTCGTAGTGGAAAAGCCACTATAAAATACTTAGATATGAACACATATGTATATATAAATAAGCAGGCGTCATGATTGTTCTGAGTGACACATTAATCCCTGTTTTGGTTAGGCAGGGTCACTGTAACTAAAGTCATCATACTTAACTTTTGCTTGGGGCTGAAGGCATTCAGAATGGTTTGTCATCCTCTGGTACCAGAAACCATCTCCTCCAAAGCTACACGCCGTGCTGGGAACCTGCTGTCATGCTGCCTACCCTCTACCTTTCTCCTGTTGTAGCACCCTACTGACTGAAGGGTTGCAGAAACGGGATGGCATTGCAGGGTACCAGAGAAACAATTGCCAAGAAATGTTTTGATACACAGACTAAGAAGTGATGATGTGTAACTAAAACCGGTTGAAATAAATTAGCTTATCCTTGAGGAGATGGATAGAAGATAAAAGAAGAATGCAATGGATACAATAAATTGGTACATTATCAGTAATGTTATCATGATCTTAAATGCATGGCTGGCTGCATCCGGCGTATCTTGGGAAAGGTGACAGTTACACGCAAGACCTGACTCAGCTTCATCATGAAATCCACCTGTGAGCTGGTGCGCAGGAGACTGGTGAAACACATCCACCTGTGGTGCCACAGCAGTGACTGACAACTGGACAAATGATAGGAAGCTAAAGGACGCCAAAGAAAAGATCTTGTTTTATGTGTTTGAAGCTCCTGTACCACAGAGATCAAGACTGTTTTGTCCTTTCAGATATATCTGAGGCAATTGCAGAGGAGGAAATCACATGAAAAGAAAAGTAATCCAGATTTCTGGCATGCATTTGATATTTTCTGGCTATTTTTGGTGCTTGGAGAACAGGAAATAGGAATATTTACTGACATGTCGACTAGACTGAAGATGGCTTAATTTCTGAGTAAAGCCATCTTCACCAATACAATCTGTGAAGTACATCCAGAAATGTAATAATGGTGCTCATATATCTAACAGTGGGACACAGAGAACAGTCAGTTCTTACAAATACATCCTGGAAAGATTTCTCATGTAGTCCAAATACAGAAGGGGCAGTGGCTCAGCTCTCAGAGACTGAAACACCTTTCTACTGAGTCGTTGCAAAAGGATCGGCAGCTTTCATTGCTGATGGATCAGAGGGATGGCTGGGAGCTGATAGATATGGATGACTGTGAATCACCCCATGTTTACAGCTGTTTCTACCAGGTAGCTGGCAGGAAGTTGGCTGGTGCAATACAGAACCGTAGAATCAGAATATCTCAAGTTGGAAGGGAGCCGTAACAACCAGAGTCCAACTCCCTGCTCCTCACAGGACTACCTGAAACTAAATTATATGACAAAAATCATCATACAGATGCTCCTTGAACTCTGACAGGCCTGAGGCCCTGACCACTTTCCTGGGGCGCCTGTCCCCGTGACCGACCACCCTCTCAGTGAAGCACCTTGTCCTCATGTCCAATCTGAACTTCCCTGACAGCTTCATTCTGTTTCCTGGTGTCTTCTCGCTGGTCACTAGAGAGAGATCAGCACCTCCCCTCCCTTTTCCCCTCAAGGAAGTTGCAGACTGAGATGAGGGCACCCCTCCACCTCCTCTTCTCCAAGCTGAACAAACCAAGTGACCTCAGCCACTCCTCCTAAATCTTGCCCTCGAGACCTTTCCCATCTTGGTCGCCCTCCTCCGGACGCACCCCAATAATCTGATGTCCTTCTAGCGCTGAGCTGCCCACAGCTGCCCACAGTACGCACCATCGCCATCGCAGCGTAGAGCGGGGCAGTCATCTCCCTTGAGGGGCTGGCTCTGCTGTGCTTCATGCAGCCCAGGGCATGGTTGCCCCTCTGGCTGCCAGGTCACACTGCTGGCTCCTACTCAACTTGCCACCAACAAAACCCCCCCAGATCTCCTTCTGTGGGGCTGCTCTCCAGCCTCTCGTCCCCCAGTTTGTACAAATAACCAGGACTACCCCAGCCCAGGTGGAGAATCCGGCCCTTGCTCCTGTTAAATTTCAGCTCCCCAGCCTATCCAGATCCCTCTGTAAGGCCTCTCTACCTGGGAGGGAGTCCACAGCTCCTCCTGGTTTAGTTTCACTGGCCAACTTACTTAATGTACATTTGATTCCTGTGCCCAGATCATTCACAAAACCATTAAAGAGCACTGGCCCTAAAACTGTACTCTGTTTTTCAATGCCAAGGGGTGCTGTGAAGTTTAAAATTCTCTAGTTTTGAGTGATCCAGGTGCACACAACTCGTGACTCTGCACGTGGACATCTGCACTGAGCAGAAATAATATCTGTGGTTTGAACTGGATCTATGCAGAAATAAAATTTGTGCTCTCATATCCCATTTTAGACAGTAGTAGAAATGGTTCCTAGCAGCATGTCTTGGGACATCTGGAAAAAGCAGGAAGTTTTTTGCCAATATTAGTATTATGTAAAATGAAGAAGAAATAATTTCTAATCCCTGAACTCCATGTGAATTTATCTCATCTTAAAGAGAAACATTTTCATTTTTAGAATAAATTTCAATGTATCTGTGAATTTAAAAATTTTTAATAGCGGACTAGAAACCGGCAAAAATTGAAAATCTGTCAATTTACTGCTTTTCCAAGCCACATATACATGGCATATACAAGCCTCGTACATGACAAGAAAGTAGGCTGTGATTATAACACATGTAAGAAAAATCCGGACTGGTAATAAGCTGATAAATACCCTGGCACTGAGTCAATACATTTGTATTTTTTACCTTCCCATAGGTCAGTATTAAATGGAACAGTGTCAGCTAACCAGACCGAGCAGAGTAATGAGATCACGTATGCCTCCTGCCTGACAGCAGTAAGTGCGATGGAAACTGTTTTTCACCTTCCTGGAAAAGAATAACAATTTTTTCTAGATTTTGATTTTATGTTCCATTTAGAAGACCGACTTCAAAGGAAAAATTGCTATGAAATAGCAGGGCTTTGAAAGCAGCATTGAATAAAGGGTTGAGGAAAAGGCTGGCTTTGAATTCACATCAAATGTAAAATTTTAACAGGTAAAATGCTAAGCTGCAAATTTAGAAAAGGGAAGTATTTCCTGGAAAGCAGAAGCTCTACTTAAGTAATCAAATAAACAACCATACTTAATGCAATACCATAGCTAAGAGGACAAACAAGGCCCTCAAATGTATAGCAAGAAAATCAGGTAGGTACACAAACAGGGTATTTTCTCCTCAAATGTTTCAGCATAAAATCAGCAGAATAACATGCACACAAACCTTTTTTTAAAAAAGATGTTAAAAAAAAAAAAAGAGGAAGAACTTAAGACCAAGAAAAGAAGAATGACCTGAGACCTGGGAAAAACACCTTGCAGTGAAGGAAGGTTTGTAGCAGGAAGTAATAGCTTTTATTTAATTAGCAGCCCAGTTCCCAGTGGGAGAACATTTTTCACAAAAGAACTTTGACCTTTCAGCCCACAACCTCAAAGAGACCACAAAATACCTTCAACAGCTCAGCCTGGGAACAAAAATTCAGAACTGCTGTATGCAGTAGAAATCAGACTCAATAAAATACTGGCTTTACGGCACATCGCAGCCTTCCACTGCAGCTGACCTCCAACTCGTTTATCAGTGTTCCGTAGCTGATAATGTGTTCTCTTATTTTAGCTCAGAGGAATTCTTAACATTTTATCTGCCCCTTTGGTCGTCGGGCAGTCACTTTTTTTCCCCATATTGTCTCATTACCACATTATGTTAAAATTAAGAGCTTGTCCCAGTCTGTACTTAGCTTGGAGTTTGCCGATTCTATTCAGACCAACAGAAGGACCTGCATGCTTGAAATCTTGTTTCTTCCAACTGAATCAATTGCCTAGTATTAATTTCCTGTTATTAATTTTATCTTCCAACCATCCTACAGTGTGCCAATACTCTACAGCAGGCTCCCAATGTATTTCTAGAAGAAGCTTAAGTAATGACTGGATGGTAGGCAAATATGCCGCCATATGGCAATACAAATTTGATAATGGCAAGCTGCTCAATCTAGTAGGAAAAGGTATTAAAAAAGGCAACAGTGAAAAGCAAAAAGTTATCCAAATTCAGAAGAGAAAAACAGCTTCACTATGTTAGCAGTGACGGCAAGTTGACTGTGGAGAGCCATAAGAAAAGGAAGTGAGATTGCATTACGTGCATTATGTTCCTGGAACATCTTCCCATATGACAAGTGGGACAAGGAAATGGTAGACAGCGAATAAATCAATTTAGGTGGGACATATAAAGGAAGTTTGGATATTTCATACCACAAATCCTTCCGGGAGGAAATGAGGAGTGCTGCGTGGTGGTGATCTCCCTGTGAGTGAAACCTCTTTTTGATCTGAATTGATCAGTCATTTTAGGCAGTTGTTTTAGAGTAGTAATGGAGGGCTCAAACTAACACAGTGAAGTGCAGAGAGTGTAAGACTTTCTCTTTCTCTTGATTGCTACTTATTATCTTCTACACTCCCCTGAAAATGCAGAAACCACCAGCTGTCAACAAGATGTACTTAATGTGGACAAGGGGAACAGTCCTTCATAAAGAACATAGGCATTGACCCATATTACAGGCAGATGGAATATCAGACATTCGCCGGCTCCACAGTTTTAGCATACTAACTACATAACTACTTTGTTTCAATTAGAAGTTCTTATTAACCTAACAAGTAAGAATGATTAATTTTGTTCACATCCTATGTTATGTAGAAACAATGACAAAAATATAGGCACCTAATTTTGACCTCAAATACATTATGCAAGTGTAATAAGTATTTAATTGCAAAATTATATAAACTCCTAAGTTTGTGATTTCGTCAAACTTGTCTCATTTGCAAGGAGACAAGTCAAAGTGGTTTAGGAGCTTTTTTGAAAAGTTACAGGACATATCACACATGGAGTGATACACAGAATGATTCCTGTCAGTAGAGACTTTGGACTACATAGCCAGCTCCAAAGCTCTTGGGACAAAACTTACGCAGATACGAGTACAAGCAGTAAATGGCAGAGACAACTCACAGCTCTGGTACATCTGAATCTACTGACCTTTCTAGGTGTTTTAAAACTTACTTTGTTTAACTGCCAGAAATACTTCAAAATGTTACGAATTTTTATAGTATTATACACTATGATTACAGTATTAAGAGTAAACAGGGTTATACTATTTGTTCTTTCACCTAATCTACATAAATTTTCCTAGCCATCTTGCTCCGAAACAGTGCCCTAGTTTTCTGGAAAGTTTTAATTATCTCCCCATTTTCAAAATGTATTCCTCTTTAGAAATATTCATGATAATTTTTACACAAATGAACATTTCAGCTTTGAAGTAACTGAAAACTAAGCAGCTACTTCACTATGAAATCAGTTGCTGAGAAATTTTATGTTCACCACATATCATTAAAGGAGAGGTTTAGAAATTATATTTTTTCTGCACAGAAATGAATAGTTTCAAAGCATTAGAGTCTTACACTATATTAGGACTCATTCTTCAAGCACCTGTGTTAATGATTCATGCCATGGAAATCTTCATCCTTGCCTCCCTGACCTTCTTCACAGAAGAAGAATTTCAAAGTGTGGATGCTTTTCTTCAGGTAACAGTTTTGGCCTGTATGCTAACTCTCCTCTCTCTCAGAATATTTCTCTTTTTCATGGTTTGTGTTATTATACATTTTTCCCAAGCTTATACTATTTTCATAAACAAAAGCATATTGTAGAGAAGTACAGAGGAGATATTCTTCCTTCTGAAGAGCTATTATCCTTAACAGCCTCTTTTTAATTAGCTTTTACATTTTTTTGCTTTCTTTAATCTTTCTCAGAAAAAAACCACATTGTTATAGAACAGCATGTTCATGAATGTCCTCAGTAATCTTTTTTCCAATAATAGGTAACGCATGGAAATGATGTCGTTGTTCACTAAGATTATAGGCTAGCCGAGGTTCCAGGTATTATTACTCAATGAGGAGTACTGCAAGATCAAAATGTCAGATTCTTTTGCCTGCAGGTTGAAAACTGTTTACTTTAGCGATGCTTTTGAACTTTACAGAAACTTAATGGAACTTACATCCCGAACCCACGCCGGCGCTTTTGAAAACACCTTCTGTGATTGTTAATGGAACTTAACCATATTAATTTTTCAATGTAACTACAATCTTTTCTTAATAAGCAATCCAAGCAGGCAGAAGCAGCACCCAGCCTACTTAAACACAGGGAAGTTGAATTCTGTCCATAGATCTTCCATTGATTCGCTCAGTGACTTAGAATGGTTACTAAAGCCTGGCGTTTTAAAAGCCAGCAGCTAAACTAATGCACTAAAAAACACTTCAAGGAAAGATTTACATTGACTGTAGGAGGCTCTGAATCAGTCTGCAAATGGCTGATTAGCAAAATGTGCTGAATACTTGGACTAATTGCTTAAGTCAACAACAGATGGAGGAGTTGGCATCCGTGGACGTTAAGGCCACTCCTTCATATATCCAACTTTAGACGTCTAAGTATGAACATCTGAGCTCAAGCTTTGCGTCCCAGCTTTTCAATCGGTAAAATAAGTCCTAAGGAAACCCCATTCTCATGTGTTAGAGTGAAAATGCTACTTAATTATTCATACATCAGCTGTGGCACAGACATCCACACACACAAACAACCGCCCAACATGCCCTTTCAGCAAGTCTGCTCCCCTGGCAGTCCCAGCCCCCCCCTTCCTGCTCCGCTTCCGCCTCTCCACACCCAGCTTCCAGCACTGGGCTCCCTTCCTGATCAGCAACCGCCTTCATTCCCAAACCTGCCCCTTCCCGCCTACCCAAAATCCCAGCCTCCTTACCCAGCCATCTTGCACTATATTGCTGTTCAGTCTTCTCCCCAAGTATCTCCTAGCCTCCCAATGGCCAAGTGTCCAGTTCCAGACGTGGGAACAGGAGGGCCATCCCAATGAGAAAAAGATCACCAGAATTTTCAGTATCAGAAAACAATTTACTTCATTTTTGGAAAGAGCAGAATTACTTGGGGAGACATTTTCCTTCTCTCTCATATGCATGTGGACACACACAAATACACAAAAGTCCTGTGAAAGAAAATAATGTTTTGTCCCAGTGAATTCAAATGATACTAGAAAGATTATTTCTGGAAAAGACATTAATAACTGAAATCATTCAAGACATTTGGGATGACAGGGAAGGGGAGCTGGCCCTGGAAGCTCAGACAGTGCAGGGACTACCTGGGAAAGGGAAATGTTACATGAGATAAATAGGTGCACTGCCAGTTCTGCCTGTGAGGTAGAGAAACATATGCAAAATCATCAGAAAAACAGGTAGCTCCACTGTTTGAATATCAGAAAGTAGCAAATGAAGTAATATTTACCAAGAACATGATTAATGCTCCAGTGATAATTTGGAAATAAACACCCAGCAGGAGCATTTAGAAGTGCAAATCGAGGACATACATATCACTAAGATATTCTGCGTCTATCAGCATTTTCTTCATTTCAGTTCTAGTTGCATCAAAATCTATTTAATATTAATGAAATATTTAAAGTTAGGTTTTTCTTGTGTGCTACAGTACAACAAAACAACTTAGCTTGCTAGTGCTACATTTTTCTTTGAAGAGACTGATGTTATTTGGTGCCAGCTAATAAGAGTATTTGTACAGTACAAATAACAAGGTAGGTATTATGTTGCTGTAACGCGTAAGTAAAGAATCAATTTCTGACTATTTTCCACATAGACCATTTGCCAAATGCAATCAACCTTCCTTCCTCTTCAAAGTACTGCTTTGTATTACCAGAGATGGATGAAAGTAGCCTTTTCCCTCACTCAAACCACTCTCATTACCACAGTGTTCAAGCGTAGTGCAAAGCAAATTCAGTCATACAGCCAGCCTCATGTTGAAATAAATCCCATTGGATTATCTAAGTGACAGGTTCCACAACTGAACTTTGTGCAGTAGGCAAAATTGTATTAAACTCCTCCTGTGTTGAATTCAACAGGGATACGCAACATGCAGTTTGCTTGCATGCACCCATCGAGGCAGAAAAAACAAGGCTCCAAAACATAAACAAGCTCAGGGGAAGCATTCCAGCACAATTTTTGACCACAATCTTACCGATGGTATGTGTATAACTCTTCGGAAACCCCTACACCAGGATGGAAAGGCTACACTCTGACTTTTTTGGGCATCTGCAAGCTGAACGCAATGGCATTACAGGAATTTGATAGAGATTAATCAATTTCTTTGATTCCAGTTTTAGCATCTGATAGTCCATGTGCAAAATTACAGAGCTCTTCTCAAGTGTTTTTAGTGGATGTATTTTCTCTCTTAAATTTAAAATTAACAAACCTTGCCAGTCAGCTTTGAAAGATCATCTCCTCCCATTATCTGCATATCTTGCATAGACTGGTCATTCTGAAAGAAGAAAGACAAAACTTTGGAATTGGATAAAACTGTATAAAATAAAAAGTATAAACAGGTTAGTTTTGTTTGGATCTTTGACAGTCCTCGTTACCAAAAATTTCTAATGCTCATTGGTATGGGTGTGTGTCGAAACCATGTTCCTCCTTGCTCCTGTGGCTTCTATCATCTCCTGGTTGTAGTGAAGCTAACATCAAGCTAGCATCAAGCTCCAGGCTTCCCTGAACTAGAAGTTGCATCTTTCTTTTTAAAACAAAAAATGTTCCTTTGCTTGCTATTTCTTAATGTGACAGGTGTTGAGTAACGTATTTGTCCCTTTCACGACGGGAAGACAGGAGCATCTCAACACTTGACCAAACACCTGTAAGCACTTTCTTTTTTTTGGAATAGCCTTTAGAGACACAGGCAAAATGTGCTTACATCTGTCACCCACACAGAGAACTCAGCTATTTTTGAAGAAATTCACTCTGTGGATTTTCTCAGGGGCAAAAAAGTTTTGCAAAAATTATCACTTATCAGGAATAGTTTCAGTGTGCCACACAGTTTCAAGAGTTTTGGGTTTACTTTTTCAACTAACTCAAAATAAAACACTTGAGGTTAATTTAGTAAAACAAAATACTGCCAAACAGGTTGAACTAAACACATCAGAACAGTTATGCTCTGATTTTCCTACTAGTAAAGATATTTTTTCAAAAAATAAGTAACCTCTCTTTGTTTAGATAAATTTGTTTTACAGACATTTCTAGTGGAAACACATTCTGATAGGGCATTCTTAACAAGCTCTAGTTTATTATCAGCAGCATGGAAAGTTAAGATCACATTAGGAAGCCCTACTTTTAAGGGAAGACGAAAGAGGCCTCAGAGAAGGTAGAAAATTAAAAAACATACAGTCATGATCAGGCTATATGAGCTTTCAGAGAAAGCAAGAGCAAAACTAAGTATGGTTAATGTCGGGTTTTTGGCAAATGGGTGCATGTGCTAATCTAATCTTCTTACAGGTAGACAGCGTTACTCCAATTTTAATAGCTGCAGTACCGCGATGCGACACTGCAGTTTACTGGTAACATCAGGAAGCTTTCTCATAGCAAACAACTGTCAAAAATGCAATACTTGAACATTTTGCATTTATTTCATAAATCCAGTGCTCTGAAGTCAAGTGTTGTTCCACAAATAAATAATGGGACAGCAGGAGCGACAAGATAGGTGAGGATACGCTGGGCTAAGGGGTTTATAGCTCTTCTTCCTCTCCTCAGAGAGCAGCAGCAGCAGAGGTAGGACGCGCGCCTGCCATGGCTGGGTTACAGCTGCACGCCTGCGCAGGTGGAGAAGCACCTGCCCACGCTCCCAGCCCAGGTGGCAGAAGTCCGGGGACTTCAAGCCACCTTTGCAGCCACTTGATCATGAGCAGTCTGACAACCCCAGGAACTATGGGTGGTCCCCAAGGGAACAGACTGCCTAGATTAATACAGCCTTCCTCAGTAACTGTAAGTGAAGGTTAGAATTGCCCAGAGGACAATTTCTCCAGGCTTGCATACTGCAGACCCACCAGAAGGGTCCCATTTTACTCAGCCTCCGCTCCCCCAAGATCGCTCCCACCACAGCTTTCTAAGAGGTTCTTAGCAGTCACTGCCTTAAAAGACAGTTTTTAGACCTGCCTTCACTTTCTTGCACCAGATCTAGGAGCTCTAGATCCCCTTCATGCTACTCTGATGCGTTTCCTGGGAAACAAGAGCTAGAGAAAGAATGAAGGTTACATCCGCTACGCTTTCTAATGTAAGTTTCAAATTTTCTCTTATTTTTACAAAGAAAAACAAAAACCAAAGCAAGTAACTGATTTCCTCAGAAGATTATTTTAAAACTAAGTAAAAAGTGGCGATAAGGAAGACTTTTAAGTTTCAGCTTAAAAGCACAAACCGTTTGTTGCAGAGCAAGACAGGTCACTCTTCAAAAGTCAGGGATGTCAGGTCAACACTATTACAAGACTATAAAAAGCAGATAGTTTCTAATATCTACCACAGCATGTGTAACCAAGGCACTGACAAAGTATTTTCTCATTTCCAAATGAGAAAGTCTGGAATTTCATTAAGAACCAACACACAAGAATTTCTGAAGAGGCAGTTTGCCCTTAGTTGGTAACTGAAAAAGCAAAGGGGAAAAAAGAAAGAGAACAGTGAGGTACAATGATTAATGAATTTATTTATTTTTAACTAAAAAAAAGTCACTTTCAGCAGCCTTCACAGCAGTAGTGTTTCCTTTGCATTTGGTATTTCTGGCTCCAGCTGAAAGAGAGATGCTGAAATAGCATCTCCATTACTGGCAAGCAGTTAAGCAAACACAAAAGCCATTGAGAGCCCGGGAATCACAGCATCCTGTCAATCTGCATGTTCACACATTGGCTGTTGTGACACAACTGCTCACCATTATGAAACTCCTCGCGTTTTGACTGGAGAACGATTGCTGTCAGAGGACAGGGCTGAGTATTTACTGTGCCTAAAAACCATAGAGAAAAATGCAGCTCAGAACCCTCCAGCCAAGGTGCTTTCAAGGAAATTAATCACTTGCATCACAGAGTAGAGGGGGAAAAAAAATCAGATCATTGATTTTAATGCCATTTATTACTATCTCTACATTCATCAATTAACTCATACATACCTGCCAAACAGCAAGACTCAGTACTGTGGTGTCACATTACTGTAATCACCACGTTCATATAGATAAAGTGCACGCTATGGTTGCCATGGGAACCTCTCAGTGCTTTTCTTGAGTTCTCAGTTTGTAATCTCAAAATAAAACTGCACGAAATGTCAAGTATAAAATACAATGAATGTCAGGAAAGAAAAACTACGTGTTTCATTCAGTACCAATTACTGTCAATTCAGAACTGTTTAATTGTCACGGTCTCAAGTCATTCAGAGCTTCGTGTTTCCTTTGGGAGTTGTTCCATACCTTGACAAAACTGATATGGTTGAGTCTCTAGGACTTCTTATAAATGCAGAAATACGAATTAAAGGTTCACTTTCCATCACCCAAAGTTCCTCAGTACTTGTTTTCTAACATCCCTAAACCCCATCAACACAATTTTTGCTGTTAAAAGCCTGACACTAAATATAATGTCCCAGATAAAGACATATTCACATTATGTTTTGGTTAATGCAGCACAGCATTTATTGCAGCTGTTTCTAACAAGACATGATGCATTGTGTTGCATCCCTACATCTCATCCCCAGCTATATTTAATACTGCATTTCTGATTTTTTTTCTATTGTAATAAATCTTCTTTTTCCAGGATAAATCTCAATTCCTTTGTTTTTACTTGCTGTGTTGTGCTTTTTCACCTGTTCATCTTTGGCTTGTTATTCAGTTTCACTCAGATCGTGTCAATAGACATCTTCTGCTCCTATGAGCACTTGATGAATGAAAGCAAGAACACTGCTATTTCCACCTCCATTTTTCATGGCGTGCAAGATGAAACTTTGACTTTCCACACTGATTGGAAGTATAGATATTTAAATTCCATCTATACTAAGTCATGTCTTTCAAACGAGGTGGGGCACAGAATTATTACATCTCTTGTTCATCTCATGAGATCAACACTTGGACATAGTTCAAGTTACAAGTGAAATGAGTTGGGTGGTCTCAGGAAAATGAATTACAAACAGCAATGCTCATCTGAAAATTGCACCAAACTGTGAACATCTGTTACTCTTCTAGAGAAACAGAATCTGGAGTACATTAATACTGGGCTCAGTGAAACAAAGATCCTTCAATCATGGCAAAAAAGTAGTTCTAATGTAACAGTTTAAATGCATAACTAAATGATGAAATATGGACACCAGGTCATTTCACACATCTAGTTACTATAGTCTGCAACTCATATGGAATTTCCTCAAAAAAATGTGATTAACATTTTCTCCCAAAATTCATTGAGGAAACTCTTAAAGAAGGATGTGACCATCAGGCCCGTTCTACTTTGCTTCCTGCCACTTGGGAGATCCAGCAGATCTGCCAACCTGAGAATTCACATGACAGCTCCCTCACTTCGCATCATCATCCCATCTCCTACAGCTGGGTCTTCCTGGAAGGTTTTGACCAAAAAGAAGTGATTGACAAACCATCACCTTCAGTTGTCCCTTGAAACTTCAAGCCGTTGAATACAGAGCATCTCTAAGGCTTCCCTTACCCGTCCCTAACGGCTAAGTGAAATGATTAGGACAGAATCACTGCCTGTCATGTTTCTGACTTAAACCCACAACCGGCAGAGTTTGAAAAGCAAGAGTCCAGCACCGCTCCCCCAACAGGTTTGGTGCAACATGTTCATGGATGCAGAGTAGAGTTCAGTCTCCACGTTCACTATGGCCTCACCTTTTTTTTTCCCATTAAGACTGTCATTAAGTGCATGTGATCTATGCTGCTTCTGTTCTTATAAGGTGACCCATGACCTTGAAATGACCTCATTAAAGATGGGATTACTCTGTTTCTAATTTAGGTATCCGAAAGTTAAGACATCCAAATCTATGCCTCCTGTGCTCCCTTCATAATGAATGGAGAAAACAAGATAGACCACGTAAATTATCTATTTCACCACATGGGAAATCTACAGCAAATAACTTACACCTAGACATCTGAAACTGAGAAATTTGAGGTTGGGTGAGATGAACCCCAGCTTAAGAGATGAGATCAATATTTTCTTCCTAAAAACCTCACTGAGCACTCAGAAAGAAATTATTTTCAATGGCATTTACCACAAGCACATAAGAAGCAATGATCTTGACTATTTTCCAGCAGTAACATCCTGAACTATCCACTTGGGCTCTGTCTCACACAAACTTAAAATACCATTCTCCTTGGCACCCCCCTAGGATAATTTGCTTGCACATAATTCAGATTTAATTTGGATTAAAACCAAATTTTAATCCACGTGAAATATATTTGAGGATAGATTTCCAAAGATATAACCAATTTAGTATTTCTTCCATTTATGTCACAAAAAACCATTGGCAACCCGTCTTTGCAGATTTTTTACAAAAACGTTACACTGGATAGGGCTTGACACTCCAAACTTCTTGGAGCAGAAATATAAATTTACCTTTAGGATTTACCCACTGAATAATGAAAACAATTGGATTCCATGTGGGGAGGGTTCATGGCCATCAAGAACAGTCTCAACAAACCTTACTAAAACAATAGTTTGTATCTGATGCTGGAGGAAGGATAGCTACTGGGCAGGCAGCACCAACTCCCCCTGAAGGTGATCTGAACAGTTTCATTTTGAACGGCACCGAGGGAACAAGGCGGAGGGCATTAAAGCCAAGGGGGAGAAGACATTTACCAAGATAATGAATGATGAGGATTTGAACAAAATTATTGGTAGTTCATACAGTAAAGAAACCAGAGATTTTGAAACATCACACGGACACAACAGACTTATGAAATGTATATAAGCTTTCAGAGACATGGCTACAATACACTGCTGCAACAGAAATTGAAAATGACAGAAAACCCACGCAGAACTCTACACTCTGGCGTACAAATTAACACGTATTACAGATATGGTTTTCAGTTAAGAAAAAACATAATGCTCAGATGAAATCAGAGCAGATATGACAAGAAATGACTTTCCAGTTAATATCTTTCAAAAATGAAACCACGGAAGCAATGTCTCTCGCAAAATTTCAAAATAGAAAATTTTTCCATGTGACTTAGTTGCAGCAAACTGCTTCATAACATAACCAAGCTTTCTGCACTTAAAAAATAGCATTGCAGAAATTAATTGCAGGTGTTGGAGGGTTTAGATAGATGTTATCTGCAATTACAGTCTTCTGCTTTGAAATTACATACTGTTCAATAACGATGATACCTTTTACTATATGACCATGCTCTACCATCTCAGTCATGAACATAATAATTAAAATGAAAATTTTGATGTTCCAGTTTGGATGCTGATAGCCTGGTATGAAACTTAACTGCTCTGCAGCCTGCCCTTGAGAAGTACTTCAATACATGAGTATGTTCACAGAATCATAGAATCACAGAATGTTTAGGGGTGGAAGGGACCTTAAAGATCATCTAGTTCCAACCCCCCTGCCATGGGCAGGGACACCCTCCACCAGACCAGGTTGCTCAAAGCCTCATCCAGCCTGGCCTTGAAGACATCCAGGGATGGGGCATCCACAGCTTCTCTGGGCAACCTGTTCCAGTGCCTCACCACCCTCTCTGTGAAGAATAACTTTGTGATGTCCAATCTAAATCTGCCCACTTTCAATTTAAACCCATTACCCTTGTCCTGTCACTACGCCCTTGTAAAAAGTACCCCCCCACACAGCTTCCTTGTAGCCCCTTCAGGTACTGGAAGGCTGCAATAAGGTCTCCCCGCAGCCTTCTCCTCTCCAGGTTGAACACACCCAACTCTCTCAGCCTGTCCCTGTAGCAGAGGTGCTCCAGCCCTCTGATCATCTTTGTGTCCTCCTCTGGACTCGCTCCAACCAGTCCATATCCTTCTGATGTTGAGGGCTCCACAGCTGGATGCAGCACTCCAGGTGGGGTCTCACAAGAGCAGAGCAGAGGGGAAGAATCACCTTCCCTCGACCTGCTGGCCACACTTCTGATACAGCCCATGTTGGTCAGGGAAGTATCAGTATGGCATCTACATCACCTGTCAACCTTTTTTGACTACTAGGTAAGGTCAACATGACATATAAAGTATAGGCTATGAAATTATCCACAGTATATCAGCAGAAGTAAGAAGAGCATCGGTGGAGTGGTAATACATAATATGCTGTACTTACAAGCAACATACACTTGAACTGATACCGTTTCTTGTTTCTCCTCTAAAGAACAACAGCTAAGAACAAAGGACCTCAAGAGTGTACGTCAGAACGTGTCCTGTCCTGGGTTTCACGGCAGGTGACTAGAATGACTATCCAGGCTTAAGTAGCAAAATTCAGAGGACAACCACAAAGTACTGTTAAGCTGGAGACTTGTCCAAATGAGTGGGAATGATATGGATCGCTTCCCAGTACGGGCTGGAAAGCATGCTTTCCCTTCCCCAGAATCAAATTTATACCAAAGGGCAGACTGCAGCCTCCAGGGCACACCCACATCCGAGATAATCAAGTGCCAGGTCACTGATACATTTGTGGGAGGTGCTTTGGATACCCTGCAAACACGCCAGCAATGCTGAACAAACTGGAAACGCATACAGTAGACAGGCATACTCCCACTGTCAGAACATCGCCTTTCCCGCAGGGACTGCAAGGGTACGTTTACTCTGAAGCGCTGACGGTTTTGAACCTGTGTCAGCTTTAAAGCTGCCTCCCTGAGCTGCTTGGAAACCACGTCGCTGACTATGCTGCACTGAGATCTGCCTTATTGCTATTGCCAGGATAACCCGCAACAGACCATTTTAAACTGGTGTGGGTGTTTCTGTCAAAGCCGCAACTACAGAGCTACAGTCATACTTCACTTCTCTATGGTTAGAGCTACGATCTAACTAATTGGAAGATCTCACTTATTTTTCATTCTTTTCCTTCCTTGTTGTTATTCCTTAACCGAAAGCTCCATCACACAGGTTTGGAAGTGCCTCACATTCATGCTTGTCTATCCAGTTCCAGGGAAGGCCAGGGTTCTGCAATGAGGAAGTTGGCTTTGGACAGAGAAGACAACATACTTGCTGACTGCAAGGTAGTCCTTATCAGCTGACCTGTGGTAACACTTTAAGTTTCTTCCCTGCCGTAAAAGCAAAGCACATCATTCAGCTTGAACAACCCTCAGGGCAACAGCAAGTTTTAAACTTAATTGGGTTGTTTACAATCACCTGTTCACACAATCGGTAATTTCTCGAAGGCTCCTGCATGCCTTCTCTGCATTATTCCAGAGAAGGTCAGGGGTCTTGAAAGAGACACTAGAAAATTCCTCCCCTGCTGGAGTTGCTTCCATGGAGATTGTCAGCTATCTAATGGAGCATATACTGCCATCGAAGCTTTTCCCTTCCCAATCAAGCCATTTGGAATTGATCTCTCGTGTGTGTGTGTGTACTCACAGGCACCAACAAAGATGAACTCCCACGCAATGTTAATGCAGCTAACATAGGTTAATTCAGATTACACCTGCAACTAAGAACATAATTGCTAGGGGTAAACATTAAAAGCTGTAAAAACAAAAATGGAAGCATGTGTTCAACACTATATTTCCATGGATTAACAAATTATGTAGATATACAAAGATATTTTTAATATTTCAAATAAAGAAAATTTCCTGAAAGCATGACTGCATACATGATCTACTCCAGTAGTTTTATTGAAGGCAAAACTTCCCTTAAAACATCTAAAGGGAGAAACTATGTCAGTTTTATTGGCATAAACATGAAGTAACTCTAGAGGAAAAGGGCCAAACTGTGCTAAATTGCAGCAGAATTTAGACCAGTAAAGACTGGCTAATTTAGACTTGGCTAGTTAGGATTATAGACAAGAAATTCTTTCATGTTTTCCTGGTTTAGCAATTAAGTTTTATATATTGGCTTGGTATTGGTTCAACAGGTTAATTTGTTTAAGAATGAGGCGATAAAACAGCACCCCCACATATAACCCCCTGGCACAAACAGCATCTGTACACTTAAAAAGATCAGTAAGAACTGAAACCAAGAACATGTGAGACCAAGTGTTTTGAATGGTACATAAATCAGAAACACAATATAACCTCAAAACTCGTGTTAGTTTCCACAGAGTGTAGTCTGAGGTTTCCTTGTACTATACCTCATTTTTATTCTGTAAAATAATATTTGAAACATAGAAATAAAATCTTCCTATGTTCCCGGATGAGAAAAGTAGTAACAATTTCATAGGGCTGTTCAGTTGTGTGAGTTGAGGGTCAGACCACATACTTTTTCTCCAGAGATTGGAGGCAAATAAAATTTAAAACTCAGAGGCAAAGAACAACTTTGGAAGCGTACTCTCCAGAACTGCCATAATCCCACTCAGGCACTCATTCTGGACAGCCAGGAGGCATCACCAAGGGTGTCCACCTTCTGTGATAATAATGTAATACAAGCCCATACTCTTGGAATAGGAGACTTGGGCTTCTTTTCTTCCTCAGCTCTCGGAAGACCACCATGATCTAAAGAGGGTAGAGAAAATCTTCCTCCTCCTGCTACTATGCTATGGTAATGCAAAACTCCTAAAGGACATCACGCATGCTACGGCCAACTACACTGGACTCAGCTAGGAAAAGGTCAGTTTGGGTTCAAGTCCACATTAACTGGAGTCTTTTACTCAATTACTGCTTAGCATTAAATGCATGAACATCACAGCAGCAGAACTAGAACCCATGTTTCCTAGCATCAATTGAGTGTCTCAGCAAGCCAGCTGAGACACCACTAGATCCATATGTACCATCTTCCAGTACCTGAAGGGGCCTACAAGGAAACTGGGTGGGGACTTTTTACAAGAGCCTGTAGTGGCAGGACAAGGGGTAACTGGTTGATATTGAAAGCGGGGAGATTTAGATTAGATATCAGGAGGAAATTCTTCCTGGAGAGGGTGGTGAGGCACTGGAACAGGTTGCCCAGAGCAGCTGTGGATGCCCCATCCCTGGCTGTCTTCAAGGCCAGGCTGGATGAGGCTTTGAGCAACCTGGTCTAGTGGAAGGTGTCCCTGCCCATGGCAGGGGGGGTGGAACTAGATGATCTTTAAGGTCCCTTCCACCCCAACCATTCTATGATTCTCTGATCTTACTCCATTTTCTTAATTCTGTTGCAAAGTAATAAACAAAAGTAAATTAACATTGTGAAAAATTGCACAATGAATCTGTAGCTCCATACTAAAAACCATGACCCCTGGGGGGTTCTGAGAAAACTGCTTTCTCTAGACTAAGCACAAAATACTAACCTTCTGACCCTGACTACCAGCAGTTCCTAGGATCTGTTGATAAAAGGAAGGTAGGACAAGAATCTTCAGATTTGTCAAATAGCCACAGGCTGAGAAACAGTTAGATAGGTGTAAGCAAATTCACAAAAGATGAGACTGATAAAAACCTCAAATGCTTAGTGCCTTCCAGCAGTCTGGAGCCTAGTGTACCACTGACTCTCGGAACGCAGCAGCGCTCTCTTTCATACCACTACGTTTAGTCCCTTGGCTAGTAACAACTTGGAAACTTTTGACAACACACATAATCTTTTTGAGTTTTCCTGCAAGGTTATTTCATAGTACCGCCTCTCTATTTAAATATTCTGTCAGATGAGGAGGGAAAAGAATTTTGTGTCTGTCCCACAGAGAAGCAGTAATACAGTACTTCTTGTTATTGCTGTACTCCTTTAAAGTAACCTTTTTGGTTTATGCCTTACAGCACTCCTGGGGTGTGGCACTGCATGAACATTGCCCACACTATGATCTGTTTTAAGAAACAGCATTGGAGAGATGCCAGCAAAGGAGAGTCATAGGATTCCTCCGGAAAATTAGAACCCTCTGGCTTACCTTAATTAATTTTGCCCCATTTCAGGTCTTAACATAAAAAAACACACGCTAAATGGTATCATTAGCATCCAAATAGGTCATCAAGGTGATACTTTTCCAATGCATAAACATGTCACGGTACTTTCAAACTCGACAGATCTTATTTGTATAACAGGATTAGCGACCATTATGTTCTGGACCTCCCTTACATGTACGAGCCTATCTCCTTGCCACTGTAAAAATCTGAGAAGCAGCTTGAAAATACAGACCACTGTCCCTCCTAACAATGGCATACAGTATTCCTGCAAATGTGGTAATTTAGTAGTAGCTTGCTGTATTTTTGGCAGAACATGAAACAAAATATTTTACTAAGACTAAACTTCAATTTTTTCAACAGCTGCTTTACAACAAATATTGTATCCAGGGCAACTTTAGAATCTCACTCTCCGAAAAGATGATCTCTTGAATGCTCCTAATGAAATCTCTTGACGCTCTGACCAATTTAAAAAACATCCACAGTCTCAATGTTAAGATGTTCCAGAAACTTGGATTGCTTAAAATACCAAAGGTTAAAGCTCATGAAAAAAACGTACTAAAATAATTTCAGAAAATTGAACTTCAGATCTAAAACTCCATTTACACATCGTAGCTGTACCCTCTGGAACATACTGTAATTGAAAAACATTTATTTCAAATTCGAAAACATTTTTCAAAAGAAAACATTATGTCTTGTTAGAAAAATGTGACCACTGGGGGTATAAATTTATCCAGAAAGATTAGAAAACACCTCTTGTGGGGTTTGCATTAGGTCTTAAGTCCAGAAGAACAGAGTACCAACCCACAGTACAGGAAAACTGTAATTTTTTTTTTTGATTAAAGAATTCTACACCTAAAAATCACAAATCAGTATAAAGGTGCTAACCAGGGAACAAGAGATAAAAATTAAAAGTATCTTGATAGTGCAAGCACTCACTTGCTTTAATATGCCCCATAAATGCCTTAAAAAACAGTATTTTGATATTGCTAGAGAACGCGGCACAGCTCAGTACCATTCTGCCTTCACTGCCACATCTGTTCTTGTTCTCTCCCCATGGCAATCAGGCCGCTTCCTACTCAGTTCTCCTCCGGCTGAGCTGTTTGGTTCCCCCAAATCTTTTAGATGTGAGTCACTGAAACACTTACTCATACTTTAAAAAAAATCACTAAGAATTCAGATGGTGCTAACATATTTAAGTGGTGTGTAGGTGTGTTATCTGATGCATACAGTTACAGAGATCATCCCTCTGAGTAAGTTTTACATTACAGATAAACTTGATAAACTGACTGTATGATAGGCATATTATGACCTTTCCTGAACTATGCCCACAAATTAACACCTACTTATATTATTAGCAACACTCCAAGCCCCTAAGCGGTGTCCAACATGAAAATACTGTGTATTTTAATTAAAATAACTTAAATCAGAAACACTTCCTTCCTCCTTACACTCAAGACAGCCTTGAGCAAGTGATGAATGTAAGGTCTCACAACTCTGCCATTGCATGAAACGGAAGCTGTAGATGCCTAGAAAGGAGAGCATCTGCCTCCAGACCTGAGAAGTTCCACAATGCTGAATTTTAAGGTCACATTTTATTACGTACAGTACAGCCTTCTCCAGTTCACCTGAGCACACTATGAAAAGTAGGTTGGTTCTCAAAAATAACTAGGGTTGAAATGTCCATGCTCCTGACACCTCTGAGGAGCATATCTCAGATAAAGAAGAGGAGGGTCTGGGGCTTTGTCGTGCTGTACACTTGGTGATGAGGATCCCTTGACGATGGGCAGACTTCCTTTTCCAGCAGGAGCTGTGCTGACTAAAGAGACCTCTGCCCACAAGCTGTCCCCAGCTGCTTGCAACTCCTCTCTCTCTGGCAGGGGCTAATGGCAGGCTGAGCTGCCTGCGTGCATCTGGGTCAGGAACACTGATTCCAGCAAGCTGACGCCAAGCAAGTAGGAAGTCTCTAGTAACTGGTCCCATCTGGGCTGAGACAGGTTGGGAAGAGCTGGGAAGCAGCTGAGCTGGCAAGTGGGACTGGCAGGAGGGCACTGCAGTCGCTGGGGAGTAAACTGTCCTCGCTCAAGCCAGTGCACGTGCAATCAGAAGAGAGACCCTTTCCCAGTGCCTCGGTTTTCACACCCAACCACTCTCTGTGCCTGATGTACAATGAATCTGGCAGGAGAGTTTATTTTCAAAGTTGCCTGAATCCTAATAACACCAGCCACAATTTAACCAATGAAGCTGCTATTCTGCTCATTACGTTTTTGTGGATTTCTTTGGGAAATTCATCAGCCAGTTGCAGGAATAAGCTTTTGGGGCAACGTGTGCTACTAGCCCATTCTCTGAAAAGCTTCCGTGTCTCTGAGGCTGACATTTTGCAGCAAGATACTGCTGCACGGGGAAGTGGGTTTTGTTTCTTTCATGAAAAATATTCTATTTTTAAACAAGTCTTACCACTTGGAAAATGAACATTTGGACACAGAAGGACTGTGAATTGTCGCATCTCCGAACATTCTAGCCACACAAAATAGGATCTGTTTCCGCTGCTTCTCACCTTCTTAACCATCTCAGCTCGTATCAAGTTTCGGGAAATAACTGAAGCACCAGAGACAGAGAGATAGCATCAGTATCTGCTTAGGACATGGAAATATCTGGCTTGGAACTGTAAAGGACCTTTTACTCACTTGTTTTAGCAGGTTTTAGCATTTCAGAGAGCTTTCACTCAAAAAGATAGGACCACCTTAAGATGCCAGTGCCATTTCATCCATTGATAGACACGGAAAAGTACAGATATTAAATCCCTTTTGCAATTCTAGGAGTAGACTTCTAGTCTCAAATCTCTCATGTTCAGCTGGTCCCTAAGACATCCGTTTGGCAGCACCTTCTACCATGATTAGAACACTTTTCTCAGAACAGCAACAACTTTCAGGTCTATATCCTTCACACTAACAGCTTCTGTGGACTAATTTAATGTCATATTTTTGTTGCTTATTAGTTTCTGAAAGTATATCACACTGCAAAATTCTCTGTACAGGTGTTCACTGTATGCAGTGCTGACTACAAGTCATGCATCAGAAAAGAGTTAAAGGAGTTTTCAAACGTCTAGTACACGCACAACCTCTCTCCCAATTAGATAAATAAAACACATTTGCCTACACCGAAGCTATTTATTTGCATGTCAAATTGATAATTCACAGATAATCTGGAGTTAAATCCTGTGAAATTATTGCAGAATTTGGCCTTAAAGTTGATAGAAATTAATTCTACCAAGTTGGCTCCAATTCGTAATCCTTCCATGGCTACTGAGCATCAAGAAGATGACATAGTCATCAGGCAAACTGTGTGCATGAAGCAAAACAAAGGGAACTCACAACCTGCCCAAGAGAAAACCTGTAAATACAAAAGCTAATGTGGATTCTCTTTCATCTCAGGACGTGCATTTTTCTCAGGAGATCCTAAGGTGTGTTCTCATGACACACAGGCATGGAGAGAAACAATCATTGTGACACTGGTGTAGAGTCTGGATATAGATACGGATCACCAAGTGCATGCAATACACTTCGCTGCTTCTTTTGTCTTGTTAAATGAATAGAACTATTTTGAAATTACTTGCTTTTCAGGGTCAGGATTACAACATACTGTTTTCAGATGTACAGTGCATACTGATCTTAAAAAAACAAGTTCCGGACAGTAAAATCATACTGGTAAGAATAAGCAAGAATGTACATTTTGCAACGTTCTCTGCTCTGATTATAGTCTGATGCCTCATGCTGTTGTGTTTTCTACGACCTAAGTATTTAGTAATGATGTATGAGAAGCAAAACTACATGGCAGAAAAATAATTAATTTTACTACATTTATCAACTGGCTTTCAACTTATTCATTACAAAATCCCTCTGTTTCCTTACTCCTACACCAGAGAGATTTAGCAAAACTATTTACTGAGATGGCTTCATATAGCAAAAACATTCAGATTTTGACTAAACAATGCTTGTTTTGTTGCTTGTTTTCAGAGTTTTGCAGCACTAATGGTCCTGTTTATGCCAAGATTAATAACCCACAGTTGTAACTATATTTCAAACAACTGGAGGCTGAAGAGGAAACAGATCGTATCAATGGATTTGTTTGTGAACAGACTTCAATGCAACCACTGTGCACGGATTACAATTCAGAGTTCGCGGGTTTTTATTAGTTATGTTCTGGAAACTATAAATAATGTATTCATTTTAAAGAATTACATGAATTTACCAAATCCACATAATCTTTTAGAAGTTCCTCCAAGTGACTGGCAAGCAACATTCCTTTGAAGTTCATTCATATCTGTCAGGATGATTTTTAACAATATCTTCTTGATACCAGAAGATGAAAAATGCACTTCTAGAATTTGAAATTCAGGTACTACATAGAAAACAGATCAATGCTATGTAATAATCTGTGAACAAAACAGAATTAACAACTATGATGTATAATCTGATTTTCAACAATTCATCTACTATTCTCTTTCAATAGTGCATTGCACAGTTTCAAAATAACAGACATTACTGGTCTTCTGCCACTTTAGTCCACACACGAATAAACAAAGAAAGACCAGAAGTACTAAGGAAAAGTACCAATCTCACTCCTAGTTTAGCTCACCATGGTTTCCACTGAAAAAAAGCTATGCCATTGAGATTCACTTGCCCCTTCCCAAACCGTGAGGTTTCCTATCATACTCACTTTGTAAAATGTAATAATTAAGATAATTAAATAGACAGCTATGTGTAATGATACAGGAATACTAAACTTTTGACAAGAACAAGTAGCAATGCATGTAGAAACCCTACTGGTCTGCCTAATAAAAGTATGTGGTGTTTTACCTCTCTTCCACCAGCCCCCACTACCAGTTTCAATGACAACTCTTGGCATGATTCTCTCAATTTTTAGCTATCTGTTCACTAAGGAAGTCTTAAGTCACACCCATTTACTTTCTCTTCCACTGACAGGTTGCTGAGAAGTTCTCAATAGTCTACAGACTCTGCACACTTCCTCTACTTCTCCACTTATTTTTTGCAATTCCATTTATAGATTGATCTTTGGTTTAAAGATGGCATTTCGCACACCCAGAGAACGGGATTAGGTGATATTGTTGCATCTATCAGTAGGTGATTAGATCTGATGAGCCAGAACATCCTCTTCTGTCTCAAGTTCTAATTCAACCTCTACCTTTATCAGCCTGTCCTCAATTGTCTCTTCCACCTTGAACAAAGAGAAGCTCTAATTACTGTTCATGAACAGTCTACTCTTCTGGTATGGCTCTCGGGCTATGTTTTTTACTAAAACATATGCCATTCAGCCCTTCTTTTTGTGACATCCACATCCTTCCATTCCCTTGTTAACACTCTCTCTTTTTGTTCATCCTTAAACATTCTTTCTCTTCTAGTGCTATCCATTAATTTATAAACATCCCAGTAAAGCACCTTCCTGCTTCCTCTGTTGTACTTCCCTCTGGATTCTTCCTAATCAGTTCTTCAATCTGCTAAATTTATCCATATCACAAACATATTACAGAATTTCTGGATCCAGAAACCTCTCCTGCTGGTGTCATACTCTCCTTGGATGACATTCACAAGCCCAACTTCCTCCATTACTTTTCATCCTTGCCTTCAACCTATCTTGTTTATGAAAATCATTTTGAATTCTTCTATCAATCTGAAATTCTCACCTCTTTTCAACTTCAAAGCTCTGATTCATTGCAGAGGAGCGATCACTCAGGAAAAAAATCAGTATGGTGACAATTGAAGATATTAAACTGTACTCATCCAGTTTTAAATTCCAAAGCCTCTGCAGCCAATTCCACTGTCCCTAACTTACATTACATTAAAATCCAATGTCTCAGAACTTAGTATCTAAGCAGCTTCCAAATTCTATCAGTTCTTACATCAGTATTTCCAGAATACATTATCTACTTCCTTACTCTTACCCTTAAGTTTACGTGATACTTCCATTATCTGTTTATTTTTGAAATCATATGTTTAAGTCTCACCTTGGTGCTTCCTTTTAATTGGCCTGCTGTGCTAGAAGCTTGTAAAGCCACCGTACAGCCTCTTATCAAATCCCCACTTAAACATCACCTTATTTTGAGCTCATTTAAATACACAAAATTAAAATGAGAACAAGTATATCATATCAGCTGTAAGTCTACAAGAAACAGCATTCTCCAAAGTGTTTATTGTATTTCTGTGGAGGAAAACTATCCACGTATCTTCTTTTCCTTTTCATACTTACTTTTATTATCATTTTACTGATTAAGAAGCCTTCTCAGTTATAAAAATGTTACCAAGTGTTTCTTTGAAAATTCTGTATTTATGGATTTACAGATATAAACTTTGTTTACAATTAAGCACAACTTAAGTTTTTATTTATTGATCTACACCTAAGTCTATTAAGTTTCTGTCCACATGTATAAACTTCTTAATTTTCTTTACTGTGTCATTTTAGCACTCTAGTGGTAAAAAATAACCTAAAGAAATGGAAAAACATAGTTGGATTTCTAGAAGAAGTACAAATGTGTTTTCAGACAAGGCTGCACCTCCAGTTTCAGTTGCAGGAATTCTGTGAAAGATCTAAGAACTAATACTGATGTCTGTCGTGTATAAAGTGTATAAACCCATTATTTTTAAGCTACAGCTTCCTAAATTAGATTCCACTTCGTTTCCTCTGAAAATAACAAACCAACGGTTATCTTTCCACTTTACCTGTATATATATTAAATTCAGTAAGCTGACATGCCAATTTCAGATAATGAAACTAAGACACCATTTGAAAAACACAAGAGGTTTTCTCATAAAAATGTCCAGGCTAAGGCACAAATGTCAATACTTTGCAAATCAGATAAAACCATCCTGATTCTGGAAGGACAAACAGCCCTTCATCTCATTAATATCCAGAGAATTTAACTGTGCTATGCTTTTTGAAAAATCAATTCATTGGTATGAAGAAGTCTAGAAAAGAACGTACATGCCCAACTTTCAGCTACTTAATAAAAAAGCAATCTTAACATCTTAATTAAGCCTCTAAATTCTGGAATATGATGAGAGGTTTGAAAAACAAAGAGCCATGTTAAGCTGGTGATATCTGCAATCTCCTTTTATTTGAAAGGTAATTATGTCCATATGCCAGACATCAAAACACAACCTTTTCTGCTGATATGTTGCAGGTAAAATGTACTTTCACTGGTGCCAAGGCCTGACTTTGGGTCACGGTTACAGCCTATTTTTGCTACATGATGAAACCAAGAAATCCACTTTAAATTACAACCTCTAAAAATTGACTAACCTTTTGGTATTGAAGTTGGAATGAGACAATTCAAAAATCCCATGAGTTTGAGGTGAAATTAGTTGTGAAACAGCTGGAGGGGGAAGGGAGACATATCTGAAGGAAGTATACTGAGAGCAGCAGGACTCCCTTTAGGAGAGAAACAGAGAACAGTTAGTGAAAGGAAGCAGGATAAATAATGTGAGAAGAACAGTGTCTATAAAATGAAAAAGGGATATCGAGAGAAAAATGTGTTGAAAGCAGAAGTAAGTCTTAATGGAAAGTGGAACAGAAAAGGGAAGCAAAGAAGTCTTACCTCTCAATCTGTAATTATCTGCTTCTGATTAAGATGCAAAACACTGTGAGAGGTAAGTTATTATAGAATAAAGTGACATGGGGGATTTGGGAGTCTCGTAGAGAGCTGGGATGAAGAGTCACTCAAACGAGTAACAGCTAGTTCTTCAAGTGTTCTGACCAGGACTAAGTTGACAAGGGTACATACATTCCCTAAAACCTGCAGCTGGGCCAGACGCAACGATAACTCAAAACACAAGGGATGGTAGGTAGTGATACTCGTACTTTAGGCATCATTACATGTATGTGTATTTCATGGAATGAATCTAGCATTATTAATGTCCTTTCAAACTTACACTGCAGTGTCATTCAGCTTCTCAACACGAGGCAGATATCAAGCACTGGTCCAAGCACTAAATCAAGCACAGTCTCACGCTCTGAATAGGTGACACCTGTTTGGAAGCACTTATAAGAAAAAAAGGGATTTATTTTCTAAAAACTAGAGGCAAACACTAGTTCTAGGGAAGGCACTACCTTCCTGCTAAAGCATGAGGCTAAGATCCAAAATACACAGAGCCACTAAATGCTAGAATCATCCAGGACTTAGTCTTGATAACTGTATCCCTGCATAACAAAACTCATCCTGCAGTTGCAGCTAAATAGAACATGTTTTTATTTTAGGCTGCGGTATACATCTCCTGCCACTCATGGCTTATGGGTTAGTATGGCTACTAAGAGTTGACCTGCCACCAAGGAAAGAAATTTAAGAACCATGGTATCTTCATATTGGGTAAGAGATAACCCAAACGGAAAAGTGTGTGCATTACCTATGTGCCAGGTGCAAAATAAAACCCAATTTAAGCAATTCCACTATTCGCCAAGCAGTATTACTGAAGTGCTATCATTACTACGCCAAAAAAAGAAAGAGTATAAATTCCATGTACCTTTATGTAAGAAAAACATTGTATTTTACTTTATTAGTTAGTTCTGTAATACTGCTAAATCGCTAGAATTGGTGCAGTATTACTACTGCACATGTCCTTCATAGACCTGACTAAATCTTAGAAGTCCCAGTACCAAATCCTAACGCAGTGGCTACAAAAAGCTCTCATCCACTTCTCTTCCATGATGGAAAAAATTCAGACTGTATTTGGGAAAGTTAAGAAAATGTTTATGGTCACTGACATCAGAGCAAAATGCCAGCCAACCAACCTCTGTCTGCGGAAAGGACGCAGCGTTATTGTGGGAACTGTTAAATGCAGCAAGTTGCAGCTGTGCTCACAGACCAACTGTATTGTCACTCCATTTATTTAGTGTACTTACTCAGACATTTCTAGGACAACTTCCTTCTAGAAATGCTCCCTCACTATGGAGTGTGAACTACAAGGTGGAATATAAATGTATAGCTTATGCAAAAAGAAACTGTAATCGCACATTCTAAAAAAAGGCCAGTCGTCTCACTACCACTGCCTCACTGAAAGAAATGAATCATTATTGCATAATTTCCTCTGAAGATAACAGGAAGTCTCGATCCTTACTTCAACACTGGATTTGGTTCAATGGCTTATCTCATTTTCTTATAAAACACTATCATCATCTAGTGGTATATTTTGCTACTAGGTAAACTGCATGTTCTGAAGATGAAAGCATTTCATTTGCTTAGCATTAAACATTTACAACAAGACATACATTTAGCATCTCGCAGTCATGCCAAACTATGTGGAGGCGGGGGTGGAAGATGAGGTAACATGAAATAAACTTGACAGAACTGTTGAGGATATTGAGAACAAACAACATGCCGACATTTTACATGACGAAAGCTTCTGTCCAAAAGTGAAGACAGACTAAGTGAAAAAATACAGCTGGAGGATGCTTCACATCCTCATTCATACCAGCCCTAAAGTATAAAGGGATACGAGCAAACATTTTGAAAGAAAGCCTCACAGTTTTTTCAAGCAAAAATATTTTTCATGGTTTTTCTTTCAATCTGGGGGGGAGTACACTTCCTATGTCCAAAAGTCCACTATTACGAACATACAACCAGAATCTACACAAATAAGTTGTTGACTTACGTGGTAACTTTTCAGTCTAACAAAATCGACTTTCATAGAGATGAACCTTTCTGAATTCCTGATGAGATTTTTTATGTGCTCCACGAGGTCAGCACAGAACTTGTAGCCACCTTTGAGGACACAGAGAACTACAATATCATTGTCTCCAATGTCTTGCACAATATCTTTGGCCAATCGTTCTGTCCTGCACATAAAAAAGAAGGATAAAGTAACATTAGATGCAGGTCCTCTAAGCTCAAGGTATGCTTTCCATGAAGTTACAGAGAGACACTATGGTGAGCTTGACTGACAGCCTGTCTAAGTGTCTTGACTTGAGTGGGTTTGGATCGAGTTCACGGTAGGCAGATGTACAGCAATGGATGCAAGATGCAAATCAAAGTCGTTAACCTGATATGCATGAACTCCCCAGTTATAGAAAAGGAAGTAACACATCTAAGTGTGTCGAATTTATGAGCATTTCAGAGACTCTGGAGTAAAGAATGCAACCCAGTCTTCAGTTTCACCTCAAAGGAAACATCCATACAAAATATTCTTGTATAAGCCCCTAACTTGTTCTGTTACCAACTGTGCAAGAACAATAAATTAAGTGAAAGATAGAGAATTATTAGAAGTATTTCACACTCAGAGGCTTTGGAAGACACTACTCCTACAATTTTAATTAAAATATACACAGACACTATACAGAAATACAGCATAAATCAAAATTTTATAAAGAGTGAACATTATCACTGTTTCACACAACAAAAAAAGAGGAGTTCAAAGGGCTTAAGTGGCCTGTTCAAGGTCACACACAGGAGAATCACCAAGGCTATGCTCCAGTTAACCCAGAATTGCAAAGTTCCGTATCTGTCTTCTCTCTGACAATTCCGCATTGTGAACACAAAGTGGCAGATGACTGAAACCAAAAGACACCCACTTCTGCAATAGAACAGTACATACGTTTTCAAGATAAAAGTAATAAAGGTGAACGCTCATCTTTAGTTTTGCTTTCTGAAGCACGAGGTAGATGGCATTTCTAGACCTAAACCAGGGTACCGGGTAGTTTGTAGATGTAAAGCAGGTACCAACAGAAAACTGAACGATGTTAGTTGATGTTTGGAGGAAATACAGCTCAGTGCATTATTGTTTGAAAACACTTTTTGCTGGAAAGTTGTTAGCTCCCTGAATTAAATCAGCAGTTTCAGTGAGAGTGGACTTCTTGACAGGATGCAATTTATTAAATACTCCTGCAACTTCTGCATGTCTTTCACGATGACATTTTTCATATTATTGTTTTCTTTACCCATTGTAATCTGGGAATCCATTTGCCACTACATAAATACAATGGACTTTAGTGACATCTACATGTGTGCATGTACCAGAGAATAAGCTCTCAACTGAACATAATATACTAGTTATGAGCAAAAGGTGTCGCTTCATTTTCCTATCTTTGTATTGTAATGCTCAAATAAATTCCATATAGAAGCAATTAGTATTTTTTTTAGATTTGAAAAATAGAAGATATCATTAGATCATCTTGTTTGACCTCAAATTTATAATCCCTTTTACTAATATAAGAATGAAGATTAACAAAAGACTTTCCCTTTCTTTACTGAAGATTAGTAAAATAGTCTTTTATCACTTTTTCTCCAGTCTGAGCATAATGGTGAAAACCTCTCATTAAGAAGAAACAATTCTCTGGTGATTTTCTTTTTTTTTTTTAATTCTTCCTCAGATTGTTTGAGGAGCTGAAATTTCCAAAAATTTCAAAGACCACTTTGTATTTTAAAAGAGTATGAACTTCAGCATAGCCAAAAATGTATTAATTTCAATTTCTAAATTAAAAAAATCCTATAAATCCTTTAAATCCTTTAAATTTTAACCTATATTTAATTGTTACCAACTGATGAGAATTTTCTCAAGTCCTGAGCCTTCTTCCTACATTAAAATTTTGCCTGATCACAATATATTCAGTTCTGTGTCCTATTCCATTAGAACAGAATCAGTCTGTTCTGCTGGAGTAAGAAAAAGCAGTGGAGTTCATTCCTCTGGAGTACAAAAACAACACTGGAGTTCAATGCTTACCTCAATTGCACTTACAATGAATTCTATGAGAACTGAAGTTGTAATGTATTTATTTTAAAAAGAAGAGTTAAAAAAGTCAGTTGACCCTAACCAGAAGAGATTAAAAATTCAACACCACAGTAACTGAAAAGGCAATGAAAGAAAGCTTGTGTTTAAAAACAAACACAGGAGTCATAAGTCTTCCTTATGATGGATGTTCACAATCTTCTTTCAAGGAGTTCCAGCAATTTCAGTACTTGCAACCGGCTGTTTAAATGCGGTAGGTAGAAAGCTGCAGGCTGAAAATGTCCCATGAAATTCCATTCAGATATTCCCAATAAATACACTCTTGCCAATTACCATTTCCATCTTGTAACCTTTCGTAAGATTCTTACCAGTATGTCAAAATCATAACTGAGCATGAACACTGAGCTGGACTACCACAAACACCAAAGCATCAGCAAATGCCGACACTGAGAACGACTACAAGGTAAGGAATGAGGGATGACCAAGCTTTTCCACTGCCACCCTCCGAACCTAGCATCTGGACCCAAACAGCCCACAACTCACTCTTCAGCTGTGTCAATGGCAGAAGTCAGTGGTGCAGCCAGGAACTATTGGGTTAATCAGCATTAATGATTTGTGGATGACAGGCTTGATAAAAAAGAGTAATATGACTGACCAAAGAATTTATCTAGTAATATTCAAACTACACGTACCTGTCAACAATAATGCCATGAGGTATGAGCACATATTCCAGATCTCCATAGTAATGCTGAGGATAAGTGAACAAATCCAGGCTGTATCCAGGCCAATTGTCTGAAATCTGCATATCAAACAGGATTGTTAAGAATACTTCATGGTGTTTGAAAATATGTAACCGATACAAATTCAGTGTTCTAGTACACCCTATTGGCTGAAGTAATCATGTGACATACTCTCTTCTAGTTACAATTTACTGTTTCTCTTTTTCTATTAATTATTTTATTTCTCAGCATATCTCAGAAATCGAAAGCTGTATTTTGTGCCCACAAAACGTGTGAAATTTTACCTGAAATTACAAACAATTAGATGGAAAGAGGAAATATTGAATACTAAACTACTAGCAAGCCTAAGTTTGTTACTACTTTCAAACTCGAAATGCAAATGGGCGATTACCAGTAAGAAGGGATTCTCCATTGAGAGATTCAGAGAGTGGGATTAAAAGTCATAAAACCATACATTAAAACTGTACGTTTCTGGTTTAGAGGTATTTTAAAGTTGCACATAAATAAATAAATATTCTACAGGTGAAACAGCACACAGGAAGAATAAATTTTGGGGTTCACAGATGGTACCTGTACAAATCAGTGGTAGCAGGTAAATCCTGCCAAAGGTGATTACAAAATATTTGCATCTCACCTCACTATCAGCTAGTCTGTAAATCCATGTATTTACAGAAAAAATATTTCACAGATTTAATATATGTTAGTGTCAGGAGTATGAGAATACAACAATCAAGATCCCACGGCATACAAAGGCAGTAGAGATTAAGTAGGGCAAACATCAGCCAACAGGCTTCAGAAAGCTATGAAAATGCAAAGTCATGAGCACTAGAATTGAAAAAACTCCAACGCTTTTCACAATTCTGTATGAAACACAAGACCTGCAGGTTCTCAAGGTATCTTGGAATCATTACAAAGTTTTGCTTCA
Source organism: Eurypyga helias (assembly GCF_000690775.1). Taxonomy (NCBI): domain Eukaryota; kingdom Metazoa; phylum Chordata; class Aves; order Eurypygiformes; family Eurypygidae; genus Eurypyga; species Eurypyga helias. The sequence continues at coordinate 2,759 of NW_010263709.1, read as the reverse complement.
ATACTGGTTCAGTCTAAAAAACAACACCTAATAGGTTTTCTTCAGAATCATGTTCCTCAAGTCACATACACAGCGTGGCCACATGAACCTTGAGCAGGATAAACAGGGAGAAACTTGCCTTTGTGGAGCACTGGTTTTAATGGCACGTCTGCTAAATACAGCCTTTAAAAACCACCACTGAATCCAACCTCTGCTTACCATTTCATGTCGCAGAGCAATAAACCACGTCTCAAAAATATCTAGGCTAACACAAGATATTTGATGTTGAGCTCTTCACATCCAGTCTTCTTGAACTCGGGCATAGCCCTGCCTGATGCTGTACTGAAACAGTGGTTTGCCTCAAGCATTTTTGTTTGGTTGGGTGTTTTTTGCATATTCACTGACAGCTAAAGACACCTCAACTGTCGTGTTTTCTCAACTCTGCCCAACAGTTTCTGCATCAAAAAAAGTTATTTGTTGGTAACTACTACTGAACATTTGCTCATAAAAGCACGATTCAGAGGTCACTGAAAATCAATGAAAGCTTTTCCCCTGACTTACACAAGCCTTGGAACTACACGTAAGAAGAAAAGTTACTTAGTTCCTCATTTCCATAGAAACAGGAGATTATAAATATCCTCTTTGGCAAGGCTTTTAATTAGAGGCAAATCTTGCTCCAAAAACACTGCTCCAGAAAGCCTGGGAAGCCTATTTTTCCATCTTCAGTTTCAGTGCATAGGGGTGGCTGACTCTTTTTAAACATTTTGAAGCAATGAACTGTCTGCCATGGTTTTGCTCAAAAGCCTTTAAACATAAAATGAAACTATTTCAGACAGTGCTTTAGATTGCCTAAGTACTATAAACACCCACTACGAACGCTTGTCAGCATTGCTTACTTAGGCATTCTCGTCAAATTGCGTGTTTCCAGCGCCATGCAGAAGATCGAGCCAAATGGATGGAAACTGCTTCAGAATTCATACAAACCAAAAGCTTTTATTTAAAGAAAGCCCTTTATGAAACAGGATCAGGATGAAATGTTGATTCTCCTATCTATCCTGATTCTGTTGAATAAAAGAACATAAACTGAATCGTAGAATCACAGAATGGTTTGGGTTGGAAGGGACCTTAAAGATCATCCAGTTCCAACCCCCCTGCCATGGGCAGGGACACCCTCCACTAGACCAGGTTGCTCAAAGCCACATCCACCCTGGCCTTGAACACTTCCAGGGATGGGGCATCCACAGCTTCTCTGGGCAACCTGTTCCAGTGCCTCACCACCCTCTCTGTGAAGAACTTCTTCCTGATACCTAATCTAAACCTCCCTTGCATCACTTTGCAATAATATGGAAGTTGTCCCTTACAAGTGCCCAATGACATTTGACAAATAAGACTAAATTCACATATAATCTCTAATTAATTATTCTTGTAATAAGCCTATTTCATATTGTTCTTACTTTTGAACAGGCACTTCCCAGCAATAAGGCTTAGAAATTCTCATTTACCCTAAGGCTATTCACAGCGTTATGCTATAGGCCAATTTTCAAGTAACTGTAAATTTTTGTGAGTATTCTGCTTGTGAATTTAAAAAAAAAAAGTAAAGTGATTATCCTCAGTTTAATAGCTAAGCATCAAAAAGTATCTGCCCCAAATTAAACTCAACTTCTATTTACCTCTGGCTTTAACCCTTGAAAATAGGAAGGAAATATTTGTGATTTTTTCAACAAGAAGACTGCATTCAGCTGGATGAATAAATGTGTATCTTAAATATACTGGTACACAGTGTGTACAGAGAATCCTGCAGTGAAAGAAAGAGGTATTTTTAAAGTTCACGCTTGTCATGTTCAAACAGCCCAGCAGAAATTCTTCAGGAGGTCTTCAAAAAGTTGATGCGAATGCATACAAAAAGGAATACAAATACACGGCAACAGCCAAAAGCGTTCCCTGGAGGTGTAGGAGAGAAGCTGAAGAGATTCTACTGCAACCGCTTCGGAAGAACACCGCTGGTTTTGCTGCCTGGCAAGGTGGGTACACGTGAGGTTCAGGCCCAGTATTCCCTTCAGAGCAAGGACAATGCGGATTCTGCTTTGGTATAAAATAAAGGAGCGAGCATCGAGTGAAGTGCAACCTTTGTAAACCTGAATCGTACTGGACTGGCCGTACTTTTGGCTGCTTTATGGGGGAGTGCCTACACTTTGTGTGCAGCAAGCAAAAGAAACTAAGTCCGTACAGCACAACACGGCTGTGAGCATTCATCTGCTCCTCTGCCATCCTCACGTCGTTTTGTGCTAAACAGTCACCCACTTTAAAAATGTCATTTATTACACAGGTGTCAGTAGAGGTGGCTGGTGCATGGCGGTTTCGGGCAGAGCTCGATCAGAGTGCAGCGGGTTTCCCTGGAAGGGAGATGGAGGGGAGGCTGGCACAGACAGGGGGCAACCGCTGCCGGCACAGAGCCCTCTCAGCTCGGCCTCCACCTGGGCCGCAGTCCTGCAACTCGGTTAAAATCCCAACCCACCATCAAATAAGAACGCACCTAAGGTGGTGGTGACAGTGATGGCACTTGTTTCACGGGACAATCGGGTCTGTCCCTCAGAATGACGGGCATACCCGTTTATCTTCGCATAATCCGTTCAGCCCTCAGGTACCCAGCGCTCGCTGCCGAAGCTGGGGCTCCTTCCCACCGCAGAACAACAAGGAGCAGGCTAAAGGCGTGCTCTTACAGCGCTCCCAGACCCTCAGAGGCCTCCAGGCATTCTGCATCCCGGTCTCAATTCCTCACG
>NW_010263708.1:6853-7608 GCF_000690775.1 Eurypyga helias | reverse complement strand
GCGCACACACGCACGCCCGCCCTCGGACACCCGCGTGGAGTTTGCTGGCAAACCCTCCCCCCGTGGGGTCCGATCAGACCCCCCTCAGCCGGCCAAGGGCAGGCTGCTTTCTCGCACGGGGAGCACGGTCAGCAGAGAGGACGGGCTCGTAGCACTCACCCGCGCGCCGCAACGGCTGTACGTCTTCACGAGCAGGATGCCTTCACTTCGGGAAGCTTCCTTCTGTCTTGCTGTTGTCATTTGCTATCGAGATCCTGTAAGATCCCCCAAAAGACCAGGAAACGAGACGAGACGATTTAAAAGCTGACAGTCAGGCCAGGAATTCATGGAATGAAATCTTTAAGAGCAGGAGCAGAGAGAGCCAGCCAGCTAACGCTTTCATGCCCTGGCTGACCAGCCGATTAACTCCGGGAGCAGACCAAGGGTTACAGGATGATCCAGAGTACCTGCTCATGATGTGCGCTTCTCCGCATCAGGCTGGCGGTCCTTGGCGTAGCCAGCCCTCGGGCACGTCTCGTCCCGCCTGCCTTTTCCAGCAGGCCCCTCGCAGTCACGGTGTCGCAGTTCCCCGGGCCTTACAACCAAGGGGTTTGTTGTAACAGAACTATTAATAGGGCTGAGTTTTTTGCTGAAGCACTCGCTTGCATGAACATAGTTCGAGTCAGCCCATGCGTGAGCAAGCTGTTCAGACCTTAAATATAGCCCAGATCCTCCTGGAAATGCAGCCACTGACTCTTTTCACATGATTTTTTTTT
>NW_010263708.1:4904-6744 GCF_000690775.1 Eurypyga helias | reverse complement strand
ACTTAAGCTGCTTTTATGATAAAAGATCCCTGGAGGAAGTTTATCTCCTTAGTAGTCTCCCAGCCGTTCAGAGATCCATATGGCCCCCTGAAAAAAATAAGTTTCACACTGTCGGGTTTCTTGGGTTTGCGCTGTTTTTAATAGTTTGAACACCTGCTAGAGTTGGTGCTGGCATGCGGAACAGGGCAGGATTTCATAACGGCTAACACCTCAAGAGGATCATAGAATCACAGAATGGTTTAGGTTGGAAAGGACCTTAAAGACCATCTAGTTCCAACCCCCCTGCCATGGGCAGGGACACCTTCCACTAGACCAGGTTGCTCCAAGCCTCATCCAGCCTGGCCTTGGACACTCCCAGGGATGGGGCATCCACAGCTTCTCTGGGCAAACTGTCCCAGTGCCTCCCCACCCTCTGCAGGAAGAACTTCTTCCTGATGTCCAATCTAATCCTCCCCACTTTCAATTTAACCCCGTTACCCCTTGTCCTGTCACTACAGGCCTTTGGAAAAAGTCCCCCCCAGCTTCCTTGTAGCCCCTTCAGGCACTGGAAGGTGCTATAAGGTCTCCTCGGAGCCTTCCCTTCTCCAGGCTGAACACCCCAACTCTCCCAGCCTGTCCCCAGGGCAGAGGGGCTCCAGCCCTCGGAGCATCTCCGTGGCCTCCTCTGGACTCGCTCCAACCGGTCTATATCCTTCTGATGTTGAGGGATGATTAACAGAAGTGTCTGCCCTGCAGGGCTGTTTGTAAGGTCTGCAGAAAAGTGTGCCAAGTGGTCCATAAGGCCACTGCAGATGAAAGTTTATGGCATAGGTTGACAAATTCAGGGGAAAAGAAAACCTCAGAGTGAATTATTTTTGCAAAGCTTTTCATTACTGTGGCCTGAGAACAATGAAGACAAAAGATGCAAGAAATCTCACTCAAGACAGAGATGCCAGCGCTACTGTCAATGTCCAAGATGGGATCCCAGAAGCATATTTAGAGGTAAAACTTCCAGACCGCGCACACCAGACTCGCGCTGTGGCACACAGGTGGATAAACCAAGAAATGAGATGGTGCAGGTGAGGGCTGGGAACAACCACATGTGACATTTAAAAAGGCCGGGAAAGGCGCAGTCATTCTCTTGGTAGTCGCTCCAGCCGTGCAGTGGGCACCAGCGTACGCTCAACAGCAGGTCAGGGCCTCTGAACCACACCGAGCTGAGTCTGCTGGTGGGTGTTACTCTGTAAAAGCATCCAGAAACCCAGACTTTCACGTGACATACACCAGTGAGTAGGTGGCATCTGTAATCTTAGTCTGTGCTAGACTGTGTCACTCCATGACTACAATTAGTGACTCCATTAAGTCCGGATAAACGTGCACAAAAATTATTTCTTCACTTCAACAAATAAACTGCCACTGTCAGAGAGGTTTTCCAGAAGTAGCTCGCCTGTACATACATATTTACATATATACATACACACACAGAGCAAGAGAAATCTACACATACGTGTATTTTAAAGGAAGATTTTAGGATGGAAAAAAAAAAATTTGGAGTTACTGGGAATATCAGAAGAAGGACACTGTTCATTTCACTGATTTTCAAAGGAAGAATTTGAAACTGAAAGGAGCAAAATGGTTATGTGGCCTGTTTGGCTGTTCATGTAAACATTTACATGAACAACATTTTTGTTTCCCCTCATACATCTCTGAACATTGCTTTGATTTTATTTGTTTTGCAGTAGAGAACTGCAATATTCCTGCCCTTGTTAAAGGGCTGGCAAATTCCTCCTACTCCTTTCTATTACTGACAAAACATGCTGTAAGGCAGCATATAACATCTACACAGCAGCAGAGGTAGCCA
>NW_010263708.1:0-4844 GCF_000690775.1 Eurypyga helias | reverse complement strand
TCCTGCTCCGCTCCCTAGCTATTATGATAGAGAGAAAGAACATTAACAGAGCACAAAGTCCTTGCTGATTGAGGCTCACTTTGCCATTAGTTACTTCCCATGAAATGACCACAGTGAGAAACTACAACAAAACACATTTGAGGACCAGCTGCACCCAGTGAACTCAACAGCGGAAGGTAATACTCTTCTTCCAATACCTCATACTCCAATGCAGGTCCTTTCCCTCCCATAACCAAGGGGAATGCTGACATTAATGCGGACACCGCCCTGGGTCACAACTTCTTGCAGTCATGTCGAGCAAGTATCCCACTCAACACTGGTTTTCTCAGTAATTCACAACTGTCCGTCTGGTCAGAGGGGCAATGGGAGCGCTGCAAATGCTAGCTGTCCCCAGGCCCGAGGAGTGAGCTTTCTGCAGCGCTCTCATTCTGAACACGGAATCACGGAATATCAAGTTGGAAGGGGCCTCAAAGATCATCTGGTCCAACCTTTCTTGGCAAAAGCACGGTCCAGACAAGATGGCCCAGCACACTGTCCAGCCGAATTTTAAAAGTGTCCAATATTGGGGAATCCCTACTTCCCTGGGGAGATTATTCCAATTGTTGTCTGGAAAAATTTTCCTCTTGTGTCCAATCAGAATCTCCTCAGGAGTAACTTGTACCCGCTACCCCTTTTCTTTACCATGCGACTCCTTGTAAAAAGGGAGTCTCCATCTTCTTTGTAGCCACCCTTTAAATACAGGAACACGGCGATAAGGTCTCCCCTAAGCCTTCTTTTCTCAAGGCTGAACAAACACGTTCTCTCAGCCTTCCCTCATATGGCAAGCTTCCCACTCTTTGGATCATCTTTGTGGCCCTTCTCTGGACCCTCTCCAGCCTGCCCACTTCTCTTTTGTACAGCAGGGACCAAAACTGAGCACAGTATTCCAGCTGGGGCCTGACAAGCTCTGAGTGGTGGGAAAATGACTTCTTCACCTCTGCTGGTGACATCCTTGTTGATGCTGCCCAGCGTCCTGTTGGGTCTCTGCTGCAGCACCCACTGGTCCCTCACACTGAGGGACCGCCTCGTTCACCGGGACGCCCAGGTCCTTTTCCACAGAGCTGCTCTCCAGCTGGGTAGATCCCAGCCTGTGCTGCACTCCTGGATTAAGGTGCGAGACCTTACATTTACCTTTCCTGTACTTTGTGTTAGTCCACTCTTCCAGCCTATCCAGGTCTTCTTGCAGGGTGGCTTTCCATTCCAAAGTGTCTCCTTCCCCGCTCAGTTTGGTATCATTGGCAAACTTCATCAGGTACACATGATCCCATCATCCAGATTCCTTACAAAGATGTTAAACAGCGTTGGGCCCAATATCAATCCCCTGGGGATCCCACGTGTGACAGGTTGACAGTTTGTAAAAGAGCTATTCACCACCACCCTCAGGCTGTGGCCTGTCAGCCAGCTCCCCATCCAACACAGGGGCCACTTGTCTAGACCAAAACTTAGTTTCTTTAGGAGGAGGCTGTGGGAACCTGTACCAAAAGCCTTGGAGAAATCCAAGTACAAAATTTCCACCGCTTGTCCCACATCAAGGCTACTTTCTCCCAGAAGGCGATCAGGTTTGTCAAGCAGGATTTGCCTTTGGTGAATCCATGCTGGCTTTTTCCCATCACATGCTTCATTTGACTCACGACAGGTCCCAGGAGAGTAAGTTCCAAAACTTTCCCAGAGACTCAAGTATGACTGATGGGCCTGTGATTTCCTGGATCCTCTTTTAAGCCCTTCTTGTAGATGGGGGTGACATTAGCCTTCTTCTAGGGCACCCCCTGATCTCCATGACTTCTCAGACAATATGGAGAGCAGCCTTGCAATGATGTCAGCCAGCTCTCTTAACACCCTTGGGTGGGTAAGTCTTTCTCCCTGAGGAGAAGGACTTGGGGTACTGGTGGATGAAAAGCTGGACATGAGCCAGTCAGGTGCGCTGGCAGCCCAGAAAGCCAACCGTATCCTGGGCTGGATCAGGAGAAGTGTGGCCAGCAGGGCGAGGGAGGGGATTCTGCCCCTCTGCTCTGCTCTGGTGAGACCCCACCTGGAGTGCTGCGTCCAGCTGTGGAGCCCTCAACATCAGAAGGATATAGACCGGTTGGAGCGAGTCCAGAGGAGGCCCCGGAGATGCGCTGAGAGCGGGAGCCCCTCTGCCATGGGGACAGGCTGGGAGAGTTGGGGGGTTCAGCCTGGAGAAGGGAAGGCTCCGGGGAGACCTTATAGCCCCTTCCAGTGCCTGAAGGGGCTACAAGGGAGCTGGGGGGGACTTTTTACAAGGGCCTGTAGTGACAGGACAAGGGGTAACGGGGTTAAATTGAAAGTGGCGAGGTTTAGATTGGACACCAAGAAGGAATCCTTCCTGCAGAGGGTGGGGAGGCACTGGGACAGGGTGCCCAGAGAAGCTGTGGATGCCCCATCCCTGGAAGTGTCCAAGGCCAGGCTGGATGAGGCTGGGAGCAACCTGGTCTAGTGGAAGGTGGCCCTGCCCATGGCAGGGGGTTGGAACTGGATGGGCTTTAAGGTCCCTTCCAACCCAAACCATTCCATGATTCTGTGACACTGTCAGGGCCCTTCTGTTTGCAGGGGTCAAGCTCCTGTTAATCGCTCACATACTAACTCTTCCGTCACTGACAGTGGATCTGTGTTTGCATCAACCTGGTTTTTTGTTCTCAAGGCCTGGGGCCCAACACAACTGGTAAACACAGATGTGAAGAAAGTGTTGAGAACCTCTTCCTTTTCAGTGTTGTTGGCAACTAATTCACCTCTCCTGTTTAACAGTGGGCCAGTGATGTAAGTATTCAACAGGCAGCAACAGCCTGAGGAGTCACATGTTGGCTGATACTACACAGGGAAAGAAGAGTGGAAATACAGGACTATGGTTACCAAGATTCAGAGAAGTTCACTACTGAATTCGCAGCAAGATTGCTAGAGGCACTCCCCTGCAGACAGCCGAACCACATCACGGCAAGTATGTGGCATCTGTCATCGGAAATGCTGAGGTTAAACCTCTTTGTCCTGCTGAGAAAATTCCCTCTGAACATCCACCTAAATCCTTGAGGGTATGGTGGTCCCATATGGTGGTGGGACAGACTACAAGATGAATTTAGTTGGGAGCCGGCCTGTAAGTCTACTGCGTAGTTTGGTCAAAAGCATATGAGCAAGAGCAACAATCACCCCCTGCGCCCAAGAATACCCTGGAAAACAGTTGTTGTTTTTTAACCATTTGAGACAAAACCTCTAAAGCTTTGTGCTTTACGATTCCTCAGTACAGGCTGGGGTTAACCTGAATCCTCTCCGTTACTGCATCTACACCAATCCGCTGCCTTCAGAGGGCACTGAAGAAGTCCAGGGAAAAGCCATGCCGCAAGCTCAGAACTCCCGGGCTGCTTGCTCTGCCCAGGCTCAGAGGTGAAGACTCGGAATGCAAGTGATCACCACTTAGATAAATTGCTGCTCCCACTACAAATGTGGAAGTTATTACTTCTATTTGCTACGATGCTTCAATTTATCCACCTGAAAAACTAGGAGAAACATTAATATCACAAAGCCATATTCAGATTCTTGGGTAAGCGGACTCTGCAATTTGCTGTGGGTAGCTCAGCAATACAGCTTCTGTTCCCCAACAGTTTTCTAATGGGGTGTGTGTGTTTACAACTTCCGTGTAAGGAATAGATACTACGGCAGCATGACTTATCAAAAATAGCACGACCAAAAAAATCAGGATTAATCACTGGTAAAAAGTGTAAAACACGATACAAAACATAGTTCCGTATTCTGAAGGACTGGTCTGATAACTCAAAATAACCCAACCCCAAGAAGCGCAAAACTAATGCTTAAAACCTATTCAGTGTCCAAATCTCAACCTTCAGTCTTCACACTGTGTCCTGAAGCCTACACCGGCCTTTTTGGAGGGTAGGGCCTTTTAAAAAATAGTTTCTCAAGCGGAGGAGTTACGGCTCCTGATCAAGCACAGCAGTGCAAGAAGAGAAACACCATTTCTGCGTGGGAATGGTGAATCACACATTTCACCTGAGCCAGCCAACAGCCTCCCAAGATGCACTGCAGTGAAGAGCAGGCCCCCCACTCCTGAATTCCCTCAATAAAAATTACACAATAAACAGCCTTCCAGCTTTTCTGCAGATCATGGAAAAGGCAAGAAGTCTCTCTTTATACCCTTTGCTGTCTTACGCTTCTTCTCCCTGTTGCAGCAGCGAATATTCAGAGCAATTTTTTGTAAGCAGCATGTATTTCTGTGTCTACCCCAGCACCTGCCAGAGCACTGTGGGGCTGCGTTCCTGAAGTTGTTGGACGTCGGTTGACACCAGGACCGCCTGGGCAGGGAGCAGCTGTGTGTGTAGGTGGGCAGGGAACAGGGAGATGGGAAACCTACCAACATTGCTGCCTGCAAATGTCACGGTCCGGACCGCAGCTCCCTCTGTCCAGGCTGTTTAACAAGTTTTCCTCCCCTGCTGGCTGGCTGAGATGAGGGGGACTGTTTTGCTGGACATTTTGCTTTCTCCCCTAGTACCACCACCAGCAATAAATTATGTTTCTTACCTGATGTAATTTCTGCTCTGCCTCTAAGTTCTGGGATCTGCTGGATCATTATTGCTGGAGAGACTGTAACTGAGCACACTGGGATTATTTTTAATACTTCATGTGACTTCAGAAAGCATTTTTTTTCATAGTGCATGCTTAAATGGGACTCGAGCCTCTTCCTCCCTTCACTTGTAGTACTTTAAGGCAGGAATGGCTGCAACACCCAGAAATTTGAATTGTAAGGATCACAGAATCGTAGAATGGTTTCTGTTGGAAGGGAC
>NW_010263707.1:0-15094 GCF_000690775.1 Eurypyga helias | reverse complement strand
TCTCCCCGGGGCATTCCTCTGTGGCCGTCGTCGTCTCGCGCGTGGGTGGCGGGTACCCGCAGGCAGCCGTGTGCCAGGGTCTTGCCGTTTCCTCGTAGGGTCTTCGCAGGGGCTGGACGGGACAGACGAGCCTGATCCAGGCGCAGCTTCGGCTCTGGTCCCTCGGCCGCTTTTTCGGGAGCGTGAGTAGCCTCGCGTGTGCCTGCCGGTTCAAGGGCTTGGGCTGTGCGTGTCCTTGGCATCCCCTGTGACGCCTTCCTGCTAATGAAATGGCACCTGCTGGGATGCGCTAGCTGGTGATGAGAAGTGGCGGCATCTTGATGCCGTTGCTAAGAAAGCAGAGGGATGGCTGACAGCGTTGGGCGCCGAGGCTGGCACGTCCCAACGTGCGGGCTTGTCCCAAGCGTACCGACCAGCCGCCTCTGGCCTGTGCGTTGTGCGTACGCTGTGGAGTGGAAGGTGGACCTGTTGGAGGGGAGTTAGAGGGCAGATCGCCTAGGGAGAGAGGTTGAGAGTTGGGGTTGTTCAGCCTGCTGATGGGAAGACTCCAGGGACACCTTGCTGCGGCCTGTATAAAAGGGGCTCAGAAAAAGATGGAGAAAGACCTTTTTGCTGAGGCCTGTAGCAGCAAGACAAGGGGTAACGATTTAAAACTAGAAAAGGGTAGGTTCAGTTTGGACATCAGGGCGATGTTTTTTTGCAGTGAGGATGGTGAAGCACTAGAACAGGTTGCCCAGAGAAGTTGTGGATGTCCCATCCCTGGAAACGCTTAAGGCTGAGTTAGATAAGACTAGTGGAAGCTGTCCCTGCCCATGGCAGGGGGGTTGGACTAGATGACCCTTAAAGCTCCCTTCCAATCCAAACCAACAAGCAGCCTACTTTGTGGAAAAGGCAGAAGTTTTGGACACCTGTGGGAACGCTGCCTGTATGTTTTTGAGAGCTGTGATAGAAAACTCCGTTATTAATGGAAAGGTTGATTGCTTCAGGCCAGCTGCAGTCTGGGGCATCTGTTGTGTAGCTGTAGTTTGTGTGGATTCTGGTTCACAGCTATGAGAAGAAAGGCTGGATAATCAGTAGATCGTGGTTAATTTAATTTCTAAATCTGGTTTTAGCCTTTCTGTGCACTTTTAGTACAGAATACAACTATCCTGCAAAAGATTTGAAATAAAATTGGGTAATAATTAATATTTCTTTATCGTTTTGCTCCCTTGACCTAATTCTAAACTTGAGAGCTCTTTGCCTCTCAAACCAATCTTAAGCTTTGTTCTTTTATACTGTTCTGTAGAAAGAGAACATGTCTTACCCTTCCCTCCCCTGTTTGTACTTTAAAACTAGGTAACAACGAAGATGATTTTTTTTTTTTTTTCCTGAAGACTAACTCCATTTTATTCAATTTTTCTCAGAATTTGCAGGCTACTTGTAGGCAGCTGTAGAAGAACTGTCATTGTGATATATGTTTGAACGGTGACAATGAACGACAGCGTTAACATCTTGAACTCTGCTTATCTGGCGGTGGAATATATAGACTCTTTCTTGCCTGACAATCCCTTGCAGCAACCATTTAAAAATGCATGGAATTACATGCTGGATAACTACACAAAGTTCCAGATTGCAACTTGGGGATCACTTATAGTTCATGAAGTTTCATACTTCTTGCTCTGTGTACCTGGATTTGTCTTTCAGTTTATACCGTACATGCAAAAGTATAAAATTCAGCAGGTAAGACAAAGTTGTGAATGGCTCCCTTCCTGATTTGTCTTTGAATGTGTGAAGTAGAACAACTGCAGTATCCTAGTTTTCCAGTTCATATGACCCCGTTTCCCCTGTCACTATGGACATCCTGGTAGTTGCAAAGCAAAATTACAGTGTGTGTGAGGAGAGAAAGAGAAATGGATTTGGGGGAAGGAAGGGAGTTACTTCTGAGGGAGGGTGTCCTTTCCACCATGGTTGTTGTGCTGGTTTTAACTAGGATAGAGTTAAGAGAGACTTAATTTACATTTTACAGAAAGCTAGCTTAGAAAAACAAGAGGTTTTGATGAACCTGAATCCAATCCCATGTAATTTGTATTGCCTGAGTTAAGTTGTATTATGGGAGGACCTGCTTTTTGTCTTCCAAGGTGAAATGAAACTGCCTCCCAAATAATTTTTGCAACACTTGAGTTATGTGCAATAGAAGTATGTAACACAACCGATTCTCTTTGCTTCTTCTTAGGATAAACCAGAAACATGGGAAAAACAGTGGAAGTGTTTCAAAACACTTCTCTTCAATCACTTTTTCATTCAGCTTCCTCTGATTTGTGGCACCTATTACTTCACAGAGTATTTTAACATCCCGTATGAGTGGGAAGAGATGCCTAGATGGTAGGTAGATTTCCCTCGTATGTTGAGGCAGAGTTACGTGCAGTTGGAGGCTGATCATTTAACAGATAGTGTTGTCAACTCCAACGCACAGTATTTTTTTTTTGGCAATGTAAACTGTTTGTTAATCTTGTTTCTGTTGATAGTTAACTTCTACAAGACCTAATTAGAGCCTTCTAGATTTTTTTTTTTAAATGGCCCCAGATTGTTGTGATACGTGGAAGAAGGGGGGATGAGGAGGGAGTTCATGGAAGCAAAGCAAGATTCTTGGTGGCATGGGTTAAATATTGGACTTGGGGAGTGGGAGCCGTTTATCCAACGTTTTTTTGATTCCTCATAAGTGCTTTTTCCCTCCACCTTATTTCATATCATAACAGCAGTGTGTTCCTCAAGGGAGAGAAGGTACCACCTGCTTCACATTCTCCTTTTTTGCACTGAACCGATGGACTTTTAAACAAACCTGAATTAGTTGTAAATGCCTCTTTGCTTTATTGTTGTTGGTTTGGGTTTGGTTTGGTTTTTTTTCCACCGATAGCTGTTCTTTAAAACAGAAGCTCATGTTTCTTGGAAATTTATTTTCTATCTGGTGTAGATAGCTGATGCAGCTCTTATGTTCTTATATCTACATCTTACACAGTCTACAGATGTTCTTTGTAGACTGTATTATTGAAATGACAGTTTGTACTGCATGCTAGTTCACTTCAGCATATCAGTAGATGAGCTGATAAGTACAAGGACTAAAGTGCTTGGCAATTAATATTTTTCATATGTTAAAAAAGGTAGTGTCAGTGCACTGTTAGTCAGTCAATAATATATATAAATATTTCCCACCCTTACTAGCATATAACTACCTAATCTTTCAAGATTGTGCATCTGCTAGTATAGTCTGTAATTAATAGCTCTTCTCCTTTTTTTTCAAGGTACGTTCTGGTTGCCCAGTGTTTCGGATGTGCAGTGATTGAGGATGCCTGGCACTATTTCCTGCACAGATTGCTGCATCACAAGAGAATATACAAGTATATCCATAAGGTTCACCATGAGTTTGTTGTATGTATTCCTTGATTATTCTATTTTTAGCAGTTTTCAATATATGCGGTTTCATACACCTTATTTAAAGGTCTTTCTTGAAAGAATTAAGAATTTTGCATCCTTCTGACAGTGTGATGGATATCTTTTTTTGAGCTCTGTGTCAAGAAGAGTCATCCATTTTGTTTCTGAAAACACTTCTGTAACTGTCATTCCTTTAGTGGGAATGAAAGGTGGCACTCATCTCTTGAAGTTTGATAGTATCTGTTGAGCCAGGTGGAAGCAAGCTCTTACAAGTGTGTTACATTGCTGGTGGAGGGGGAAATGGTGGGTTTCTGGTTTTGGTTGTTGACCAGTTCTCTGCCACCTTGGATATTAATTCCCAGAAAAATGATCCAGACGGGCCTGGGTGTGTGCAGGATGATTCAGGGAAGAATTACAGCTGTGGATATAGGCCACTTGAAGCAGTACAGCCAGTTGTGTGATACCACACTGAGAGCACAGTGCAGTACAGAGATATTTTGAGTGGTTACACATTTAGCAGTGTTGGAGCTGACGTTGAGCACAAGATAATGAGCCATGCCTGACTGGAGGTGGCACTGCTCTGAGCCAGGTAGGTCCAGCAGTGTTCACACCTTACAGTTGGTGTAGCTGCATTCAGGTATCTCTGGATCAGAAGCCAGCACTGCTGTGTGTGTCCACTGCTGTGTTTCCGTGTGTAACAGGTAGAGAATCTGGGTATTGATTGATGCATGAATGTACGTCTGTAGCAGCACCTGCTGTTTCCCTCTTGCTCTTGGCAGCCCCTTGGGCCTTTAACAGTAGCAGCTTCTAGCCGTTATTCTTGAGTGGTTAACAGTTCACATGGAATTGATTTGTAGGCTAATGGCTGTTTCACTAAAAACTTTCCCTAATAGGGAAATTGCCCTAAGGCTCAAGTGAGCTGCTTTTTTCCCCCTGATAATCAAACTTACAATGCTGAACATAAAGTAATTTTTTTTTTTTTTTAATTATTATCTTTCTATGGTGGTCTATGTTTGAAAACTGGAATTTTTTTGTAAACCAAATGTATGAATGACTTGAGGGTTGCGTGCGTATGTGTGTATACATATATTTAGAAAACATACATAAAGAGAAGAAGATGTTTTATTTCAATCTCCTATTATTTGAACAGTAAGAATTTGTCTTTAAAAAAGTCAGATATTTGAGGGGGGAGTGTTAATTATTTTTCAAATAAATTTCTAAGTAAGTCTTTATTCCGAGAATTTTTTTGGCTTCCTTCTTTCTTCTGCTTCTAAGACTGGATGTATAGCAAAGCTGATAGGAGCTTTCCAAACACATGTAATATTCCTGAAATAATGCTTTGGCCTTGGGTGATGGTAAGCCTAAATAAAAGTTTTCAACTTTTCAGCTAGTGGTGAAGTGTTTGGAATCAGTAGTGGAATGATAATCCTTATGACCTTAGAATACTGTTTTCTGTTTTTCCAAAGAGGAGCTGAAAACCTGTGTGAAGGCCCTTGCTCATACAGGCCATTTCCTTTACCCAAAGCATCATTCTGTTTGTCCTGTCGTAGCCTTGTGGGGTAATGGGAAGGGGAGAGTACCACAAAATGATGATTCTGCTTTTGGGAGTATAGAAAGTCAAAGTGACTGTTTCCTTGTCTGTTACCTCTTTCTAGTCTCCATTTGGAATGCAAGCAGAATATGCACATCCTCTGGAAACACTTATCCTTGGAACCGGCTTTTTTATTGGAATTGTTGTTTTCTGCAACCATGTGATTCTTCTGTGGGCATGGGTGATATGTCGCTTGATGGAAACCATTGACGTACACAGGTGAAATCCTTGTTGCTTTTTGATAATTGGTCTTTCTCTTCTCCCCAAGTCTGTCTTAAACTTGCCTGTCTCTTTCACTGAGCATTATTGTTTATTTTGCACTAAAATGCTTTTATACGTGTTACAAGGATTTATGCACAATCTGAACAGTTATGCTGTCTTCTGTTTTGAGGTAGTGTTAATAGCAAATGTTGCAGATTAAAAGAGTGTAGAATGTAGCTAGAGCATCTCACTGAGGATTTCAAAAGTTAGGTGCCTTATTAGGATGTCTGGCTCTTGATATTTGGTGTACAAGTGACCTTATGAATATTAAAGCACCAAAAATCGATTACAAAATAGGATATTCCAGCCATGAGTTCTTCCCTTTTAATACCTTGTCAGCCAGTTTTCCTGGACAAGAGAAACTTCAGGCTAGAGAATCACTGACTGTCTTTAATATAAATAAATAAATATGTATTTATTTATCCAAGGTAGATTGAAAGGGCAAGACTTCCTGTTTCTGTGGTGTAACTGGCTTCTTTCAAATCTGGCTCTGAAATGCTAGCACAAATCCCAGTAGTAGGGTTTATCTGCAAATGAATGAGCTTTTCTTTCCTGTGGTCAGAGGAAGGGGAAAGTCAGAGTTCATTATTTCAAACGCTAGTGTGTACACTTGCCCTTCTGTCTGTGAATGTATTATGAAGCATATAGTCTTACCATAGCCTGTGTGTCAAGTGCTTAAGCGGGAATGTGAGCTGCTGACCAGCTCACCGTACTCAGCACTGCTGGTTTAGTGATGCATTGGTTGTATACTGCGAAGTATATGCTGCGACAAATCGTAAAGTGATTGATGAAAAATACGAGTCTCCTTCAATCATCATTTTATTCTGTTGCCCGCATCGGATGTTCGTAACAAATTACCTTGCGCTGTCCCCACTAGGTGGTGGTAAGATGCTTTCCAGTACTACTAAGCAAATGAGTTAAAATCCCTCTAAACCAAACTCTTATGATTTTAATATTACTTTAATCATATATTTTGAATTTTAAACATTTGAAGAACTTGCAGTGAGCTGAAAATAAGAGTAGAAATACTTCAGCTGCAGTTGATTTGAGACGGCCTTTGAGCAGCTCTGCTGACGTTCATAGCTTGCCTCTAAAAGACAGTGTCATTTCTTATTCTTCCTAATGTCACTCTTGAGTCGGTTAAAGCTGCAAAGCCAGCAGGATGTCAGCCACTGATTTTTTTTTTCAGGTGCTTTGCTTACATTTTTTTTGTGTTGCCTAATAAACTGAGCTGAAATTTCAGAAAGTGGCAAAGCCATTGTGGCATAGTTTACAGAAGCGTTTGGCTAGGATAGGAGGGATCTTGCTTTGCTCTTAAGCCAGTGTTACAGTGATTACCTCAGGGCCTTATATACCCAAAAATGTTTTTATAAAATAAAAACAACAAGTTAGTGTCTATTTTGTGATTTATATGGGAAAAATTCTTATTATAACTTCTTTCTTTTTTTCCCCCTCCTCTGTAGTGGCTATGATGTTCCACTGAACCCTCTTCATTTGGTGCCTTTCTATGCTGGGGCCCGTTTTCATGATTTCCATCACATGAACTTTATTGGCAATTATGCTTCCACCTTCACGTGGTGGGACAGAATCTTTGGTACAGACTCTCAGTTCATTGCCTATAAAGAAAAAGAGAAGAAGCAACAACTCATAACGAAGAAGAAGGCTAACTAAATTTCCAGTGTAAAAATTCTGATGCTAATACTGTTAGTCAGCCTTTTGCTTTTCTGTAAAGCAAAGTAGTGATTGGGTGTTAAGCATAAATCTTGTTCCTTGGCTTTTTTTTTTCCAGCTAATTACACTGCAGTATCTTCCTAATGGGAATGCTTTCTATTTTATACGTAAGCACTGCATATATTTTAACTACAGATTCAAAGATGATGCAAAAAAACCACTGCATATATTTTAACTACAGATTTAAAGATGATGCAAAAAAAACCCCAAAACCCAACAGATGACTTGTGTCTATCCATTTTTTGGGGAGGGAAAAAGATAAAATTGAATTTATCTTTGATGTTGCCCACTTTGGATCCAGGTAGAATTGTATATGTACACTGAAATTGAACGTAGGTTGTTTTTTTTTAAATACATATTCTTAAATTTGTAATATCAAATGGCAGAACATAGTGCTGGTACCAGTTAACGTATTATTTAAATATTGGGTAAAAGTTGCTTAAAACCAAAATGCCTTTCCAAGCTTCCTATTAACAAGCAATTTGCACACTGGATGATGTGAGGTGTTAACACAATACCTGACTAAACGTGAGTTAGCAGAGACATTCCTGAACTAGATTTATTATGTTATTTTAGATTACAGGTAAAAAGAATAGAAGTTCTGTTTGAAGAAACTGGTTTTTGCTGCTCTTTTGAAGTTGGTCTGTCAGTGTACTTAGCATTTACATTACATTCTTCTGTGTGTTGTAATTTGCTGAACTGACTTGTTGCTATATTTGCTCTTGTGACTGATGAAATAAATGTGATTTGGTTTGATGTGTATATTATACCTTTCACATGTTGTTTAATACAAAGTTGTAATAAAAAAACATGCAGGATACAGTGTCTTACTCTGTTCATCATTTTAATGAAAAAATATTATTTCTGGTAATGCAATCTGCAACAGCCCCATCTGCAATCTACTTAGAGACAGCAGTAACATGGAGATGGAGAATATCTTGTAGATTCTGCTGGTTTGTGTTTTGAAGGACTTGAATACATAACTACTCGCTGCAGTGACAACTTCAGGCCAAGTGCATTCTCAAGTTAAACTAAAGCTGCCATAAACTAGAATCTCAATCTGCTACTTGAGTTGTACTAGTAATAGAAGCCGTAGTCTAATATTGTTGAATCTACTCTAAATATTCATTGCGCAGGAACTAACAGTGGAAGTATTTATGGAGGGTTTAAACCTTTATAAAGACCTTTCACTTTGTATTTTCATGTCAGCTGCTCTTCAGACTTCAAATATCACTTCATCTACCCCTTAAGCCCTGTAGAGCTGCTTACTGTGTTATCCTTACTCGAGATTACCTGAATTTTCATGCTATTTCACATGCAGTCTGGCATAATGCTCCAAACAAGCACTCCTGTGAAACTGCAGATGACATCAGGCTTCTAACAAAACCCAAGGTGTTAATGATATTCAGTGTGATTAAAATACTACTTGAGATGTGGGGGTGGTTCAGATTCCTCTTCTGCAAATGTTCTGTAGCAGCTTTTACTTCTCTGTCTGCATCCCTATTGAAATTTGGTGTTCTTCCTCGTCCCCTTTCCTCTAAAGGGATGTAAAAATACTTGACTGTGGCAGGTGAGTGGAAGCCGAAATCCCTGTTGGTCACTTTTTAGTAGGGACTGGTGTGTAAGACTTCCTGAATCCATATGCACTGCCAGCTGAACTCTCCATGGTGGAAGCAACCTCTATAAGCAGATTTCAACAGTGGCCATTATCCGCTTTGCTTTGTCAACTCCCACTCTCATCCTGCAGCTGCAGCTGTACTTAGCTTTATTTTACCGAACCCCTACCCTAAAGCAGGAGGAGCTTTCAGTGCTTCAGCTTTTCCCTGTGTGCATGGTTCTGTTTGCTGGCGCAAGGGCTTGTGCCTATACACGCACTAGTGCAAAATTGTGTACAGCTGTGAGCCAATTGCCTGAATACTGCAGTAAGGGTGTTTGTAAAAGCTCGGTGTCTCCTGAGCTGTTGGAGAGCTCAGAGCACTAAGTTTGATGGGATAACTTAGGAAGTTACAATGTAGATTCCATTCTTCCAAGAGGTTGTGAAAACAAGGAGTGTAATTTTACCACATTACTTATGCCATCTTTTTAGGTACAGTTTGCGCAGGGGGTGCTCTTATTTTTTCATTACTTGAATCCATATTTTTCTGACACCTGTGGCTATTTCAGGATTTCTTTTATGTACATCCTTAGAGTAGAATGCAATAACATAATTGTTTTTGATCCTCTTTCTTTAAAAAATATCTAGAGAATTACAGAATCTGTGCTTTATAAATTTACTTTTTCGATGAAAAAAAATGTGCCCACTGGACCTCTCTCAACACAGGAACTTGCCTTTGAAAAGCACAGGCTTGTTTTGCTGCAGGACTAGGACCTGCATTTCACCACCACCCAACGCCCTTTCAAATGCAAACTTTGTGTTTATTACTGAACATGATGCTGGCTAGTAAATGACCTTACTGCTATGCATATTTTATGCATATTAAGAACAATGTTAGGCAATTAGATTTCTAGGGAGAAGGCAACTTTTTGCCGTCAGTTCTCGCTATCATTTTCTATCTGTGAAGGTAATAAACACAGCAGTCAAGTTGTTTTTCAGTTGGGTTCAGTATAACTGGGTTATGTTTCTGAGGTTTTAGACCTCTCATTATTTTAGAAAATATTAATTTACCTTAGGAAATAATGATGACAACATGCAGGTGACAGCTTTTGCCTCTTGACAAGGCGCAACAAAACCTTATACAATCTGTTGTCCTTTATTCTCCTTAGCAAGGAGAGATTTAACTCTTAAAAGTGGTAGGATGGGCAGTAAGTGGGGGAGCGACGTTTTCTACAACTTAATCTTTCTCTGAAAGTCCAGTTTAGTTTAAGTAAGGCTATCTGTGGGAAATAACAACTTGTACTGTTCCTGGGGCACAACAATAATTAAGTCCTATTAAAGCCATGAATTAATTTCTTGGGTTTTGTGTCAAAAAACATGGAAACTTGAAAAGTACAATAAATAGTTAAGATTAGGATTACAAAATAATCAACTGCTTTTGGCTGCTCGTGTGATATACTAAATAAGGAGGTTTATATTACACTACAGCACAGCTTGCCAGAAAATATGACTGATGATTGATACGACGATATTTGTATTTTATATGACTTCATTTATTTTCCCCACACAGTTTATAATAAAGTACTGCTGAGTGTTTTAAGATAACAAAACATGTGGTATGTTTCTAGATTTTTAATATTCATTTTTGTTGAAAATGATATTTTTGAAACTACTTTATGGCTACAGATACTTATTGCTGGCTACAGTGTCTGATGCATTGCCTCCAAATCTCGATCCTGTTATTGCTGCCTCTCTCTCTGCTGTGGCCTCCTGGTAAATCTCAGCCACCGAAACCTGTAACTGACAGGTCCAGGGAGAAGGCAGCTTTTTGCCATTGGTTCTTGGTATCATTTTCTATCCATGAAGGTAATAAAACAGAGCAGTCAAATTGCTTTCAATGGAGTTTTTCACCAGCTGACTGGATTGTATCACGTCCTATGCACTAAGGCATTTCTTCTTATTTCTCAAATCACTTCTGTGGCTTGTCTC
This sequence comes from Eurypyga helias, assembly GCF_000690775.1. Taxonomy (NCBI): domain Eukaryota; kingdom Metazoa; phylum Chordata; class Aves; order Eurypygiformes; family Eurypygidae; genus Eurypyga; species Eurypyga helias. The sequence goes on along the minus strand of NW_010263707.1, from coordinate 4,520 downwards.
TGAATTCCCAATGTCTTGTTTCAGCTGTAGATAGCGGAAGCGCATGTTCGGATCATTCTCTCTAATACCACCTTGGTGGTATAACCACATCCTTCCTCTTCACCATCATCCTTCTGTCTGAAATTCAAAGATAAAATTAGCTGTTCTGCAGCATTTCACTGGAAAATACAATCAATTTACCCTTCTACTGTGATCTCTCAATGCTTCTAGCAATGCTGCTTTCCAGACAGTTACGACTGTGTTTTGTATTTCTCGCACTTAAGTGGAATTTGCAATTTGCTGCTCTGAAATATTTAAATGTGCTCGAATTACCAAGTAATGTAAATCACATTCCAGAGCTGCTATATCCTTATTACTCACCATTCTTTGTCATCTGCAAATCTTAATGTGTTTGATTCACATCTGTGTAACCACTGAATAAATCAGCCCCCAGACTTGAAATACCAGTCCCCATGGAAGGCCAGAAGGCTGCTGTTAGATAATGACTCACCACTTTTAAAAAACCTTGTCAGCCAGTTCTGCTGCCTCTCAAAATGATGCTCTGTGGTAGTTCCTGTGTGTGAGAGTGTTTGGCACTGTAGCCATGCCATCTCTCAGGAATGGCACTGCAGTTCGGTGTCCAGGCCCTAGGATCAGCGCAGGAGCGTAGGTCTGCAGTGTGTGAGTGTGAACATTGGGAATGCTTTCTATGAAATTTAAGAATCAAGCCTTTAAAGAAGCTCTGTGCAGAATTGTTACATATGTAGGATGTTCCTCACCCAACAGGAGCTCTTAAGCACCTGGTAGAGTTGAGTTTCAGTAAAATGGCTGAGTCATCTAACAGGTGGAGACAATAAAATTGCATATTGCAAGATTCAGTTTTGCAATATGTAACTGGAAGGTAGTTTTATTTCCTTATCCTCTTTGTAGCCTCCTGTGTAACTGCCTTGACTGTAGCCAGATTTTAAAAATCTATTTATTTATTTATTTCCTTTGCCCTGCCTTATGTTAAGCCTGTTCTCAAGCCGTGACTTTCCGTATCCCCACCCTGTTTTGCAAGCATCCAAGAAACAGAGCCACTGAGTTCTGCAAGACATGTTGGAGCTTGGTAATAGAAGCTTCTGTCTTGAAGACAAGTCTTCAAGGGGTCAGAGCTGTCAGGTACAGTGTGTTTATATTACCAGCGTTCAGATAAGTTTTGTAAAAGCTTTTTACATCTCACTAGTTACCTCTACCTGCTTGCCTGGTAATTTGTCAGTGCTGAGATCAGCTGTTCTCATTTTAAATGGATTGGAACTATTCCGTTCCTGTCGTTTCTTTGTCATTGAAACCCTACCAGCTTTTCTGTGGTTTGACATGTTCTAGGACATACATGGTTTATGGCTGTTCCTTCCAAATAATTGTGTTGTGTTGATACCCTAATTAATCTTTCAGAATTTTTCCAAGGCTCGAAAATGCAATATAATTGAAGATGAGCAGGCCAACCTCAGAGTGGGGCTTAAAGACCAACTAGTGATTTGGTCTTGCTGATCTGAACACGTTTCTCCCTTATGCATTATGTTCAGCATCCTGCTTGATATTTGTACGTCAGGAAAGAGTAGTCTTCCTCATGCAGTATAGTGCACCTTCTCACTTCTTTGCAAATACAAACCAGAGAAGTTTCCCGAGTATTTCCATGGCACCATTATTAACAGTACTTTGTTATTAGTAATGTAAATACTTGATCTCCATCACAGAGTGTTTTTAGGAGTTGTGTTGTTCCTAATGTACTTCGATTGTTTCAAAGGGATGTAGCTTTAGAGTTCCTATTTTGGGTTAGAAAACAGTTGCCTCTAATTGCCTGTCTTGCCACACAAATAAAAAAAGTGCACAGTTACTCAGGTCTTGTAAGCAGAACTCTGTGAGTGTGAGGCGTCATTTGATTTGATCTTTTGAAGATTTATTTATATACTTGATGGTGGATCATGATTGCCTGAAAAAGGCAATTTCAGGCAAGTCAAAAGTATTTGAAAGTTTGAATCACATTCAGCAAATTGTTTTGGCCAAAGGAATGGAATGATACATAAAAGTATATGAATCTGATATGTAAGATGTTTGCACATACACATGTCTATAAATATGTATTTTTGTAAATGTCAATGAAGTTTTCTTCACTATTACCGAATTGTTTAGGCATCATCTGTTAGTGAAATACAATCTACTATTTGGTGTCATAAGCAGACATAAGAGAGAGGTAAACCAGATTTGAAATCTGCTGATCAGGACATTTTCTGTACAGAGAGCACTTGAGCTCTATTCCCTGCTCTAATTAGTATTATTAGCTTACCAAGGCCATACCCAGGAGCCTGGTTATGCATACAACTGGGAATGCCCTTGGGGTTAGAGTATTCCTCTGAGACTAGCATAAGTGCAAAACCTTCTTCCATACTGCAAGGAAATTTGGCCTTTGCGTGTGATGAAAGTCATCATCTCTGAGCTATGGAATATAGAAGGAGGGATTGGATAGAAAGAAGTCATCAATTTATTCCTCCGGCTCAGTCCTGCAGATGTTCTTAAACTTTCTGAGGATCTCATCATTATTTCTTTTTGCCTTATTAAAAAGAAAACTGGTGTGCATGAACTCAAAATGGAATTTTTAATAGTGTATGAAATGCCCCATTTTACACAAGATGTGTATGTCTTTTTATAAGTACTCATTCTCTTATTTTTTTTTTTAAGGCTGGGGTGTTAATAAGTATGGAAACTAATGTAAATCCGTTCCAATCTATTTGTGAGGCTAATTTGTGTAATAGAATTCACTGCTTGGAGAGATTAAAAGAAATAGATGCTTTCTGAGCCTGCTTGTATCTTCTAGTGACATTGTATTTTGGGCAAATAATTTGAAGGGAAGCCAATGAGAGTTGCTGCACTGCACAAAGGTTTTCTTGACTCAGAAAGTTCTCCCCAAAATGATACTGTAAGTCCAAAATCAGAGCGTCAGCAGATCTGTTTACTTTGTGTATAAGGCACAAGGGAAAGTGATGAAGAAAAAAAGGAGAATTGAGCCTGTGATGAATGTAGCCAACAAAACTGATAAAGAAGGTGAATCTTCTGAATGCTAGGTCAGCTACCTTTATTTGCAGTTCATCTTGGAGCTCTGAGACCGTTGCCAATATTGCATCTAATTCTAAAGTGATATGAAGTCATTGGCAAATTCATAATACAACTCATGCTGTTTGGGAGAAGTCAGAGGGATGGCAGTTCGGTGACCCTAAATCTGAACAGTGATCTTGGTTAAGAGAAAACAAGGTTATCAGGGAGTCTGTGTGCGTTCAAGTCTTGCAAAATGCTTAGTGCACGTTTGCATTGTCGCGAGTCCAGAGCTAACACGACGTGGTATGACAGGTGTCTCCCAAAGTTTTCCAGCACTAAGAACGGAGAGTTGAAGGCTCCAGGAAGTGCTCTGAAGGTGCCTTTTGCACATGGTTGCATTCTTGTAACCCTGGAATTAAACTGGGCAGAGAAGCATCTGAACCCAGTTGGCTTTGAAAGATGGTGAGGACGAGGTGAGCTGGCCTTTGGTTGTTGATATGAAGAAACACATCACATAGTCCAGGACTGACTGTCAGGACACTGACAGGTAACAGGTATTGGTCAATGTAGATAAATAGATATATAAGTATTCATATGTAGTAGTTGTGTTTTCGGGTCTGAGTTTCAGATGCTGGATGTGTTTCTGAGCTGGTGTATCACTGAGTGTCAGTGAAGGTGCTCTCCTACAAGACATTATTTCCATTATCACCTTGGTTTGAACTAGACAGCCCGTAATTCAGTAAAATATCCATAGGATCACAAAGGATTAATACCATATCTTCCTGAAAATTGACTCAGTATACATTAGTGATGGAAGGGGATGTTATACAGGCTCAGTCTTTCAGATTCAAAGGTGAGGGTAAACATGTATTAAACTATTGGGGACAAGATTCTGTTTGTAGGAGGAAGAATTAATGCTTGATTTTCAAACTTTTCAAAATTTTGAACCTCTCAAATTTTTCCAGTGAGGCTTTGTGTCCTTTAAAAATAATAATTTAAAAAAACACCCCAACAACAACCCTGGTGTGTAAGTTGCTCTTAAGCATTTAGCTTTTTGCTTTTATCAGTTGTCCGATAATACAGCCTGTTTACAGGCTATTTTGACGTAGCCTGACCGCCTGTGCCTATTGAAACAGGTTGGAAAAACAGGCTTCGGAAGTACTGTGATCTAGAAGAGACCGTGATTTATTAGTGTAATGTGAATGGTTCCTCACAAGAGCATTCCCATTGCACCTGATGGGATGTGCTCCAAGTATTCTCAGCATCAGAAAGGAAGTCTTGCTTCATCCTTTGCTTTCCGTGATGCAGCAGAGCTACTTTACAGGTGATGGGCAAGCTTTCTTATAGGTGTTTGTGGACCGTTTTCCCTGCGAGGCCCATCACATACATCAGTGTTATTCTGCCATAGCACGATCTGAATCTTTCCTGGATCCCTCTGATCGTTTCGGGTGTTGCCAGAGGGTTATCTC
>NW_010263706.1:0-6216 GCF_000690775.1 Eurypyga helias | reverse complement strand
GGCTGCCAGCGCCCACGGCCAGCTCGTGGCCAGCTCATGGCTCCGTTTTCATTGTGTACACGTGCTGTTTGCTGGGAAAACTGGTTTCGCTGAAAATGGGAAGAAAAATGTGCTCTCACCGGCCGCAGACGTGTGATGTAGCACCGGTCTCACCGCACAAGGGTGATGGAGGGTACGGCCTCCCATTCAACTGGTCTGTATGTCCCATCCCGGCTTGGAGGTTGTGGCCAAAAGCACGTTCCTTGGCAGCTGCAGCGAGAAAACGGCCCAAACCGGCAAGTTTTGGGTCAGCACTGAACACAGGTCAAACCTGAGCAGATGCCAGTGGGGTCTTCCCAATCGCTTAAAGCTCCTTGGTCACTGCTTGGGTCCTTTTCCCGAGTCTTTTCCAAGCTATGCCGTGAATTTCACCCTGGTTGTTGGAGCAAGCGACCCATTCCCGCTGCCCTGTTCTCCCAGGGTTTATGGATTCCCAGAGCCAGGTGGTTCTTTTATTAAGGGAAGAGTTTGAGTTTTGTAGGAGATAAACCTGGGTAGGTGGGATGAGGGGAGGGGGATGGGATGGCTAGAGGAAGAAAACGCACCAACAAGGTGTTTCTTTTCCACTCAGGAGAAATTCCAGGCTCATGTGCAGATCCTGAAGGACAGGAGAGAAAAGCTCCAGGGGCTGAAAATGGCCGAGGAAGGGAAAAGCTTGGATTTCCTTGTAAGTGTCTATCCCTGGGTGGTGGCTTTCTCACGCTTCCTTCCTTTTGGTCGTCCCTCTGGCCACGGCGATGGATGTGGAGACACGAGATGTGCCGTGGCCAAAGATCCCATGGGAATGTCCTCTCCGTTGGGGTAAGGCCTGGATGGTGATGGCAGCCGGTCCCGGGGGTAGATTAAAAAACAATCCCATTTTCCCCATGTGTCCTGTTCCTTCTCCGTCTCAGCGGGCTGGGAGCACTGGATTTTGCCGGGTTATTGTTGATGTTTTCACAAGTGGGGCACTTTCCCAGATTCCCCCTGTTAATAGACACAGAAAATGGGGCTCCTCCGACAGCTTCTTCCTTGCCTTGTTCCCCCTTTTCCTGAGCTGTTTCACTGCCTTATCTCTTTATGGTTTTATTTTCCATCTTCCCTTGTTCAAAGGTCTGGAGAGTTTCGGGTACAAAGATTACGGTTCAGGGGAAATACCCTTTGACAGCAACTTCAGCCTGGAAATGGGACAAAATATACCTTAATTATTCCCCTGCTCTGCAACAGGCACTGGAATTTACGACTGTGTTATAAATCGTCACGTTAAATCAGCTCTGTTGCAATTTTCCCTGACCGGTTCTACCCCCAGCCATGCCTCTCCCTTGGTTCTCCGCACAGGAACGGGTGGAAAGGGAGAGGCAGAAGGTTGTGTCTGAAGTCAAGGAGCTACACCAGTTGGTGGAGGGACAGGAACGTCTCCTCTTGGAGCGGCTGGCGAAGCTGGACCAGGAGATCACGAGGAGACAGGAGGAGAACATCAACAGGCTCCTGGAGGAGATCTCCTCCGTTGGCGAGCAGATCCGAGAACTGGAGGAGAAGTGCCAGCAGCCGGCGTGTGAATTCCTGCAGGTGAGACCTCAGGCCCTTCTGGAGACCGTTGGCCTTGAACGCCAACGGCGTCACCAGCCCAAGAGCCAAACTTCATAGAATCATAGAATCACGGAATGGTTTGGGTTGGGAGGGACCGTAAAGCCCACCCAGTGCCACCCCCTCCATGGGCAGGGACCCCCTCCACTAGACCAGGTCGCTCCAAGCCTCATCCAACCCGGCTTTGAAGACTCATTCCAAATATTCCTTTAAGAATGTCTCTTTCAAAGCTTTTTTTCTTTTTTAAATAATTATTTTCTTTAATGAGCACAAACGTGGCCCAGCTCTCCACCGGAATATTTTAAATCAACCCCCATCTATTTAAATCACCCTCCGTTTAGGTGGGTGTGGGGTTGATCCGTCTGGTTGTACACGTCTACATCCAAACCGATTGTCCAAGCTCCTTCCAACCGTAGAGAATCACCCGGCACAGATCTCGTCTTTAGGTGGTCATCCAAACCCCTCACCCCGCAGGGCTTAATTCCTGATTTAAATAACTCCTGATTGAAATAATTGGAATACGTGGGGGTGCGTGAGCATTAATAACGCCCACAATGGACGAGGAAGGACGGGAAAAGTGGTGGGGCGATGGCAGATGACCCCGACGAGCTGCTCGCCGACGCTGGCATGACCTCACCCAACCCCCCAGCAGCTCTGCCGACACCGCGCAGGCAGGTCACGCTGAAAGGACTCATTTTAGACCCATCATTTAGGCAGAACAGTGCCTTGAGTTGCCCAAAGTCACCCCACAGCCCTGCGGTAGCTGCTCGTTGTCTACAATCGGGATGACTTTGACCTGATGCTCCTTCTCTCGTCTTTCCTTTGTAGGACAGCAGAAACATCTTGAGCAGGTTTGCGGCTCCTTTCGCGTGTTCTTGCCGTGTCACTGTTGCTTGTCCCTGCGGTGGGGGCACTGACGGACTCCGAAAAACCCACCCCCTCACGGTCGCCGTGTGCTAGGGGGCTGTAGAGACACGTAGGAGTCAACCGGGACAACGCAAAAGGTCCAAGTAGGATGCTGAAAACCAGGGAAAGGTATCAGATGGGATGATGGTACCTCCAGCTCCTCTGTGATCCATTCACAACTATTCCTGGAGGTCTGAGCTTTCACCCCCTGCCCCCCCGATCCCATCAAAAATAGCAACCCAGCTAAAAAACGTGGATATTTGAACACTAAGGAATGCATCCAGGTGGGAGGGAATCCCAGGATGAACTTCCACCCCTGTGGGAAACCTCTTCATGTCCTCTTTGGACGTGGATTAAGAAGGTGCGGTTATTGGAAAGACAAAATTGGACAAGAAAATGCGGTATTGCCTGCATTTCCCTTGATGCAGAGCGCTGCTGGTCGTGATGGAAAGCCTTTGCCATCCAGGGAGTCTTTGGGAATAAAATGAGTGGGTGCTCCGGGTCAGCAAATCCCTCTCTGGGAGCTCGTTGACTGCCCTAGGGTCAAGCCTTCGCTCTAGTCCTACAACTCCGTATTTCTTTGTAAGAAATCCCAGTTGAAAATCGCTCATGGGAATAATATTAACCACGAGTGAAGGAATTGTTAGTCGGAAGTTCTTCCTTCTTTCCAGGCTTGAGAAGGACGGTGCCCAGAAGCCAGCGGAGACGTCGGCTGAGCCGGGAGAGGAACCCACCGGCTTTCCTCAGAAAAATATCGCCCTCAAGGAGACGCTGATGAAATTTCAAGGTACAGAGAGACCGGGGAGGGGAGGGTTTGGGGTCGTCCTCGGTCTGTCCTCCTACGGAAGGAGGTCCTAGCTGGGGAGGAGAGCTCCCGGTGAAACGGAGAGGGATTTCCAACCCCTTGGGGAGCTCCATACGTGTTGGGGTGAGGCGGGGACCTCAGGTAGGGTCACCTTTGGAAATCACTGCTCGGAAGGAGAGCAAAGGTGAAAATCGCAAATATTTCCACATGGGAGCTTAGAAAAAGGAAAGTTGTGGGACACGAGTGGCTTTTTTCCCTCTTTCCAATGGTCTGGAAGCTCCCAGAAAAAATTATCCGCATGCCACGGCCTTACTTGTACCCTAGATCAAGGTCCCTTCACGCGGCCGCCTTTTCTACTCTTCCGACCTCGCTGGTGGGGAGTAAAACCGTTGGAGCTCCACTGGAAGCTGGAGCATCCCAAGTTGGGCGAAGGTGGGGAAAATGGGATCCTGACGTCCTCGAGATGTGCCCGTGATCCTCACCATCTCTCTGTCCCCAGCGAGTCTGACGCTGGATCCAGACACGGCACATCCCCGGCTGGTCCTCTCCGCGGATCGCAAGCGGGTGAGATGGGAAGACACCCGCCAACCCGTACCCGACCACCCCAAACGTTTCGACGCCTCCCGCTGCGTCCTGGGCCGCGAGGGGTTCGGCGGGGGGAGGCATTACTGGGAGGTGGAGGTGGGCGACGGGGAAGCCTGGGCCGTTGGGGTGGCCAAGGAGTCGGTGGGGAGGAAGGGACGCATCAGCGTCAACCTCAAGGTGGGGATTTGGGCGGTGGGTGGGGCAGTGTGGGAGCCGGTACCAGGCTCTCACCTCTCCCACCATCCCCATCACCCTGCCCGTTGCCCCCAAAGTGATTGGGATCTACCTGGACTACGAGGAGGGGCGAGTGGCCTTTTTCGACTCCAACAACGAGACGCCCATCTTCACCTACCCCCCGACCTCCTTTGCCGGGGAGAAAATCCTCCCCCTGCTCTGCCTGGGGAGGGGGTGCCGGTTCACGCTCTCCCCTTGACTCCCCCAACCCCCCCCGCCCCCCCATGGGGCAGCATCTGCTCAAGTCTCTGTCGCTGGGGTCTGGGGAGATGGCGAGGGGGGTCGTCACCCCAGAGACGGCTTTTGGGAGCATGAAGAAGGCATTTCCCAGGATGGAAAATCCTCTTTTTCCCATCTTTTATGTCAACAAGAAGCATTGGTCAGTTCAGAGTTTGTAAGGGAGGGGGCTGCCCCCCCCAAAACCAGCATCGCTCTGTCGGCGATGGTGCCCCCATGCCCATAACCCCCTTCCAAAACCCATTCTGTCGGAGGACAGGGATAATCCATGCCCATAACCCCCTTCCAAAACCCTCTCCGTTGGAGGACAAGGATGATCCATGCCCATAACCCCCTTCCAAAACCCTCTCTGCCGGAGGACAGGGGTAGAACGCAGCCCAGTGCGCTGAGCCGTCTCCCAGTTTCTCTCCCACCACTCTCTCCGACTGATTGTGCGTCCCTGCTCTTCTTTGGACCCTTATTTTGGCTCTCCGAGCTCTCATCTCTGAGCGTAGATGCTGTTGGATGACGATGATGCTGTTGGATGACGATGCCGTTGGATGATGATGATGCCATTGGATGATGATGCCTTCAAGTTTTATTTCTCTGACAAGGCGAAAATAATCTAATCCAAGGGCAAGATGGCCCAATCGGGTGGAATCACCAAAAATACCCACTTTCCTGGTGCGAGCTTGTGTTGGATCGTTGCTTCGTGCTGGGTGACGTCCACAGTTTTGGACATGGTAAGGACTCACCTTTCCGTGTCCGACCATTTGGATTACGGAGCCTCCGCGGTCGGTGGAGAACAGCGACAAATTTTAATTTATCTAGAAATGGCTTGATAAGTGCGTGTAGGAGTATTTACTTCTCTGACTACAGCGGGAGCCCAGATTGCTTAGGCACGGGGACGTCTCCCGTAGGTCCCTAAAACCAAGAACAACAAATCCTTCGCGAGGTGGAGTCGGTTTTAACTCCTTGAGCAACCGTCTCGGGCTGAGCTGGTGCCTAAGGCATATTTGGGAGCCAGGAGGGATGTGGGGGGTGCCCACAGGAGAATTTCCCAGGGGGTGGGGTCAGTGTTTTGAGATATCCAAGCCGTACGGATGCGCCTTTGACCGCTTGAGAGGCTCTGCGTAGCCTCCGCTGCCGAATACAGACTATGGAAAAGCGAAAATTGCCTCGTTTGCAGCTTGGTTTTGTCCTGGTGCTCCGAAAGCAGCGGATGGGAACCTCTGCGGAATCCCCAGCTGGGCAGAGCTTGTGTTATCTGTAACCGTTCCTGCGTCACGCGATAGCGCTCCTGCTTAAAATCCCAGGATTTTCGGTCTTTAAGTCATAGCTGGGAGCCAAAACACTCGGCCCTGGGTAGCAGCAGACGACTGAAGATGCTCTCGCACCCGGGATATGCAAAACCCTCTTGGGAAGCCGCCGCACGCCCCACCGTTGGGTTTTTTCCCTGCGGAGAACAATCCCGCTCGGTCGCTTTGGCTACGGAGCCAGCGGCAGCGGCACAACCCTCATGCAACGGCGAGAGGCTGCGCCCCGGGGAGGGCACGTCGGGGTGGGGTGAGCAGCTCCAAACTGGTTCCCAGGTACAAGCAGCGTGGAAGGGGTGACCTTTGCTTCCTTTTCCCTGGAAGAAACACCTTGGATGTGGGTAAATCCGGTCACCGGGTGGCGGGGAAGTGGTGCTGTTCCCGTAAGGAAAACTGTGGGAAAACCTTTCCGCGGGAGCTGCACCCCGAGGGGATGATGTGCGGCGAGGAGAGGGGAAAAAGACCCAAAATACATGAAAAACAGGCCAAGAAAATGCAATTATTTGGTCCTATTTGCCATCCAGAGACGTGCGATGAGTTGTGTACAGC
>NW_010263705.1:0-850 GCF_000690775.1 Eurypyga helias | reverse complement strand
AGGGGTGTGCAAAGGATTAAAAGTGCCAAACGGGGGTGTGCCGAGGGTAAAGAGCGTGAAACGGGTGTGTAATGGGCGTGCAAGTAGTGTGCCAGGGGTAAAGAGTGTGAAACGGGCGTGTAATTGGCATGTGAGGGGTGTGCAAAGGATTAAAAGTGTCAAACGGGTGTGCATTGGGTGTGCAAGGAGTGTGCAAAGGACAGAGTGTGAAATGGGTGCGCGAGGGGTGTGCAAACGATTAAAAGTGTCAAACGGGCGTGCATTGAGTGTGCAAGGGGTGTGCAAAGCGCAGAGGGCGTGTGACGGGGGTGTGATGCGTGTGCAGAGGGTATGCAGAGGCTAACGGGGGTGCAGCAGACGTGCAAAGGGCACGGAGGGGGCAACGGGTGTGTAACAGGGGTGTTAGGCTTGAGAAGAGGGTAATTGGGATGCAACAGGTGCGCCACGAGTGTGTAACAGCGTGCGAGGGGCTTGCAAAGGGTTAAAGCGTGAGCAACAGGTGTGCAAAGGGAAACAGGTGTGCGAATGGTGTGTAGAGGGTAAAGGGCATGCAGTGAGGGTGTAACAGGCGTACAAAGGACGTGCGAATGGTAAAGAGCATGCAGTGGGTGAGCAAAAGGCAATGGGTGTGCAAAGGCTATGCAAATGGTCAAGGGTGTGCCATGGGTGTGCAAAGCACGTGCAGAGGGAAACGAGTGTGCAGAGGGCAGATGGTGTGCAAAGGGTGTGCAAAGCCTGACGGGCGCAGCCGGTGTGCAGCAGGGGTGTAAAGGGTGACGAGTGTGCAAAGGGTATGCAAGGGGCCGGGGGGTTGGTCCCGGGGTGCCTAACAGAGATAGCGGGGGGGTGT
>NW_010263704.1:21408-24256 GCF_000690775.1 Eurypyga helias | reverse complement strand
CTCTGCCCATCCCCGGGCCCGTGGCCAGGCCGGCGGCGTGGCGGTCGCCAGCAAGCGGCACTGTTACCCTGCCGCCCGCCTGGGCACCCCCGGCTGCGCCCACGCGTTTTGCCTTTTATCTGATGACAGTACTTGGAAAAAGCGGGCGACCTTCTGGGAAGGCAGCCCTTTCCTCGGACCTGCCCCAACACGGGTATTAATAGCTGCTGGTTTTTTTTAATTTTCCCTGTTAAATGCTGTTAAGACTTGAGCGCGCCCAGGATGTGGTTAGATAACGAGAGGCATGGGCAGTTTCAGCTGGGTGTCACACTCTCCCCCGCTGGTTGTTTCTTCCGAAGTCAAGGTCGTTTTATCCCTCCCTGCTCCGCAAGACTCAGACCTGGTGCCCGTCCTAGGCTGGGTTGGTCAGGCTCTCGTTACATGCTTGGTGTGTTACGGAGCAGTCAGGAAAAGCGTTGCTAAAGCGAGCACAGCCTGGGGTCAGGGTTTTTTCGTTTGATGTTTATCTGCGGCAGGGAGAGAGCATTTGGATTAATCACGTTACAAAATCGAATAAATATTTAATCCCTCTGTGGACACACTTAGTCACTTCCAGCGGGAGTTAAGATAAATTCACCCACAGCGTCTGAGTAAGAGCGTTCGCGCAGCTCATCTCGCCGGCTCTGGCTTTGAAGTTGGGAACCGGTCTGGGCGGCTTGTCCTGCGTGTCCCTGCGTGTGGCCCTGTGGATGTGTGTCACCTGTGCCACTGGTCCCTCGGGGTGCCCAGAGCTGCGGCAGCAGGGCAGGATGGCAGAGCCACCCTCCTGTCCCACAGCAGCGGCAGGAGCGAGGGATGGGCAGGAACGGCTGTTAAATTAAAAACAGCGAATAATGAGGACGTCATCATACATGTGTGCGGCAGGGCCCTGCGTTTGTCCCCCCTGCGTGTGCTGAGCAGTTCTGGTGTGCTGAGGGGTGGGCTCTGGACTCACTAGATGGATTATCTTTTCATTTTTTTTTCCGCATTTAAAGAAAGAAACCCCCTTCCCTTCATAGTTTTTAAGGTAAACTATTATTTTCCAGCTGTTTAATCTCCGAGCAATATTATTCATGGTCAAACCTAAACTTCTGCCTCGAGGCTGAGGAGGTGGTGCGTAGGGTGGCTGCGTGCTGTGCCATATACAATGTGTAGGGTGGCCGCATGCTGTGCCATACGCGGTGGGTTTGTGCCACGCTGCAGCTCCCGCCCCCCCTCAGGTGCTGCCCCTCAGGTGCTGCCCCTCGAGCCTGACCACACTGCCTGCGGTGCTGAGCTGGCTGGGGTGGTTTTAGGTGTGTTTTAACTGTTCACCATCCCTCCCAGAGCCTCCTACGTGGTCTTGGTGCAAGTCACCATGGTTGGTGCTCCAGGGAGCATTTTATGGTGGGTCTTTTCAACGGTGGAGCCCCACTCCCACCCAAGGGCTGCGTCCCACTCTCACTGGTGTCTGTGGTGGGCACCCGCCTTCCAGCTGTGGTGCCAGAATCAGCTGTGTTTACACAGGCCAAAATTTCTACAAGTGGCCTTGAACTCTCCCCCTGGGGACCCCTTTGGCTGGATTGCCACAAGCCCAGCTGAAGCCCTCAGGAGATGGGGAACCACAAGAGCCTGAAAAACAAGGCATCATACTGTGCTTTGGACATCGGAAATGGCAGCGGTCCCTGGGCGGTGGATTTCTTTAGCTGGGAACCAATGGACTTGATACTTGATTTTTTGTTTTTTAATAGTATTTTCAGCACAATCCAGGGAACGTAAGGGAAGGAAATCCCCGTAGTGCTGGATCTTGCGTTACAGCGTCAGGAAGCTGTCCGTGCCAAGCTGGCATGGCTCAAAAAGAGTTGAAAGAAATCAAATAGTTCAGCATCTGTGCAAACTTTAGCTGGGGCTGAACAATGGAAATACTTGTGTGCAGCAGGATTGGTTTTTTTACAAGCGATTGTTTTTGACACCACTCTTGTCTGGACATCTGATTTGCGTAGGAATTTATATGATACGTTTGAATCCAGCCCTGTTCTGGAAAGCTCTTAAGCGTAGACTTAAAATAGCCACATACTTCAATCCTCTTAGTGTTCATTAAAATGAGCAATTAGCGGTACATCCGTGGGTGCTTTTCTTGAACAGGGTGCTTATCAGAATTGTACCTTCAATATGCTTTTACAAAAGCAGGCGATACTGAAGAAAACTCTGTTTTAATGGTCTGGGCACACTTCTCGGAGAAGTCTGCAAGTGTTGGGGCGAAATGCCCTGTCTGTTTTGGATTACTTCATAATGCAGACTGGTGCTTTTTAAAAAACCAACCACATTTCTGTAGCCATGGTTTACCTAGAGGAATACATGGTATTTTTTATGGTGGATGTTATTTTTCTGTAAGGTTACAAATAGGTTATTTATATTTTTGTAAATTCTGTGTCATTACCGTTGTAATTCTGAAGTAGGGTTGTTCCTGTTGGTTTTTTTGGGGGTGATGTCTGTATTCAAATAAAGCAGCAGCTGAAGCTCCTGCCCTTTGTGTTAAACAAGGGGGGTGTGCGTGCCCCACGTTCCTCCCAGACCCGGGGCTCTCGAATGCTGTGTGTTTGTAGGTAAATAAATTTCAGAGCGGAGGTGGCAATGCTCATTTTGATGAGTTTTAATTCCTCTCCCCTCCTGCCCTCGGTGGGTCTGTCTGGGCAGGACTGTATGGATGGCGCAGGCCCCTGCCCACTGGCAGGTACGAGGCAGGTGTTTCCACGCGGTGTGGGCCCACCGTGGGGGGCACTGGCCATGGGGGCTGGTGGAGGGTACATCAGTGGTGCGGGAATGGGGCAGGAATGGCTTCAAAGGCAGC
>NW_010263704.1:19414-21392 GCF_000690775.1 Eurypyga helias | reverse complement strand
CCGCAGCCCCCAGCCCCTTCCCCAGGAGGTGCCTGCACTGACCAGGGACATCGGCTGCTATTCGTGCAGGTTCACTCTTCCTCAGAAGGGTCAAATCCCCGGTGGGGTTTGTGGCATGGCCTGGGGATGGGGAGGTGGCAGAGGCCCCATAAACGATGCCCAAGGAGCTCCCGTTCCTGAAGCTTCACTGAGGAACAGTTGTTCTTTAAGCTCAGTAATTACAGTGCTCGTTAAGTCTGTTCATGCCCTTACACTTGGTCTGTTCTCTAAAATAATTATTAGAACGAAGGATATTATTTTCTTTTCTAATTAAAGCTATTATACTTGTCCAAACTCAGGCTTTGTAGGTGCTGGTGTTGCTATAGCTCGTTCCCGTTGTGAAGAACACCCGCACGCCGTGCTGCGGCGTACAGCCGCGCCGCTAACTGTGCCTCTGCCGTTGCAGCGATACCGACAGAGAAGCCTCTGACATCAAGGCCCAAAAGAACCAGCTGTTCATCACTGAGTGCAAACCTGCAGTATCGGTAGAGGTGTTCCGCATGCGTGGTTTCCAAAGGCTCCTGCACAGAGTTCCCTGGGGCCTGTCTTCCCACAGCCCAAGTTAACGGTGAAACGAGCTTGCTGCTGCACGGGGAACAGCCAGCCTTGCTGGAGGGCTGCAGGGAGTCAGGGATGCTGCTGACGGATGCTGCCTGCACCAAGCCCCGCTAACGGAAGGGGGGTGCAGGCGGGTGTGCCATGGGCTCGGGAGGAGCCCAGCCCTCTCACCCATGAGGCAGGTCTTGCCACCTGGGCTGAGAGCCCAGCCCATGCCCAGCAGCTTGCCCGAGGCTGCTGGCTCGCTGCAGGAAGGAGAGTGCCAGAGGTGTATCTCTTGGGAGAGCAGCCTCTTGCATGCTGTTGGGCTGGGAATCCAGAGCGTGCCTTGCCTTGCCTTCAAATGATTCCTGGTTTGGGGATTGTAACCATTCCAGGACTTCATTCTGAGGTGCCTGAGGATTGGACCTGCTGCAGTAGGTAAGGTGTCAGTGGGTTTGGCATTACCTCTGCTCTTCTGGAGAAGTCCCTGGGGTGACCACTCCCAGGCAGAGCAGATGCTTACACCCAAACCGGGAGCTCCCTGCGAACAAGAGGTTTACACCCCGCTCTGCTTCTTGCTTCAGAGTGTTGGTGTTGGCTGATCTCATCTCATTTTTGGCTAATGTACAAGGAATGATGATAAACCAGGTTCCCCTCAAAGTACTTGGGATTCTTGTTCTCAGCACCATGATAAAAGTAGGCATCTGCCTCTCCTGGCAGGGGGAACGTGCTCTGTGCAAGGAGGAGCAGGGTGGAAAACCAGCTCCTAGGTGGTCAGAACAAGGCTGACGCCTCCCTCTCCAGTTCCTGGTGTCTCATCAGCCACGATTTGCGGAGAGGCCAGCAGCTCGTCAAGATGCTGGGGTATGCACGGTCCACCCCAACTGCCTCCGGGAGGAACATCCCCAGCTGGGATGCAAAGCTGATACAAAGGCATTCAAAGCACATGGGCTGACCGCTTGACGAGCCTCCGGTTCCAGAGGAGGATGCCAGTAAATGCCGCTTGGCCCACGCAAGGCATGTGCACTGGGCGTTCTCCTGAGCTGGTCTCGAGCTGGAATGCAGACATGTGTCCTGCCTTTCACAACAGCCACAGCTTGCAGCCAGTGATCCTGCCAAGCCAACTATTCCTCTGGGACCAATGTGGTTTTGCTTTAAAAAACTCGTCTGAATGATACATCACTTACATCCCCTGACAAAGTGACTGCAGAGGTGGAGAGCGGTGACTCTGCCCTTGTGTCGGTCGCTAAACCACGAGCAGACTTTATTTATCACCTCCTGAGGTGCTGTTGCAAGTCGAGTGGGGTCTTTGCGTCTTTCTCACGGGGGGCTCCCACCTGAGAGCACATCCTTCTGCCCAGGGAGCACTGAATCGCGCAGAGGAGCTGATGGAGAGGTC
>NW_010263704.1:18228-19383 GCF_000690775.1 Eurypyga helias | reverse complement strand
TTCCTGCTAATGAAATGCTCCGGGTGGGATCCTGCTTGGCAGCCTACAGCAAGAGTCAAGCTAATTAATGAGCCCTGTATTAGTAAGGACTGCAGGATCTGTGAACAGTTAAGTCAGACAAGCTTTCCAAGGTTTCCCTCGAGTGCAGATTCTGAATGCACAGGGCAAGTCCTTTTACAGTGAAACCTATTTCCAGAAGCCCTGTATTTGCTTGTCCATCTTTGGTCTGAGATGATCTGGACTAAAAGCAACATTGCATGAAAGTACAGACCAAAATAACCTTGTACTTCCAGGGAGGAGAGGGCAGGAAAAGGGACTGGTAATTAAATTTCAGCTCATTTTCATGTCAGGAGGGACAGGCCTGGGTGATGCTCAGCTCCGTTGTGCTCTGCTGCTCCTCATGTGGGAATTCCTTATCCCTGTAGGTACTGGTCACCCTTAGTGCTGTAATAAACCACTTCTCCTGCTGGGCTCATCTTGCTCAGCCGTACACCTTCGTGCTCTCCTTGACAGAGTAATTGTGGCACTGAACCTTTTAAATCCCCTCTGCACCAATTTCTGTGTGCTCCTGTCTCCGCTTCACAGGGGGCTGGGGGACGCTGAGTTAAATTTCAATTGCTAAAAATGAAGACTTCAGTCCATTAGAGAGAACTGAATTTCCAGTCCCAAGTTTCCTTCCTTCTCCACTTTCCTCTCCTTCCCCACAGATGACTTTTTATTGTTTGTTCTCTGAATTTCCCATTTTGTGTTTTCCACAGGCTTTCCCCTGCGTGCATGGTTCTCATATTACTGCTTCTCTGCAGGACACAAAGGCAATTACAAGTGAATGAAAACACACATTTTACAGCACATTATTGAATTATTGAACATGTTTGCCAGGAGACAGAAATTTATTTTGCTTCTACCTTCCAAACTCACCTGTCAAACCTGTGGGTTGTCTGACAGGGTCTGTCTGGATGCAGTCTTCAAAAAGCAGCTAAAGGGCGTTGCGGTGCATGTGTTTGGGATGCCAGGGTCTGCGGCAGCTTTGCATCACCCACATGGACAGTGCAGATGCCACCGCACAGCTTTGCCGGGCTGCTGAAACCTCACCCAGGCTGGGGGCTGACTCTGCCATCAGAGTCCCTCGAACTCTGAAGGGGACACCACCCCCCC
>NW_010263704.1:0-18202 GCF_000690775.1 Eurypyga helias | reverse complement strand
CCCCCAGTCTGTGCAGACAGGGGGCTGGTGAGCTGGACATGGTGTGTAGAGGATGAGGGGGGCAACATTAATGAGAGCAAACCCTTTCAACTGGAACCAAACTGAGAGCAATGACAACCACCACCAAAAAAACCCAGGATTAAAAATGGGAGCCTGATTCCTTTTATTGGCAGCAGAAGTTAATTTTTAAGGAAAAACATTGCAGCTCCAGTCATAAAGCCTAGCTGATGAAAAACAAACACTCTTTGTCTTCAGGGACAGCCTGATGCCAGTAATTATTATTATCTGTCCCAAATATATTATTCTCCCAGTGAAATTCCTGTATTCCTTCCCTGAGTCCTGGTGGTAAGCAAGGGGTTTGAGACTGGCCAGCCTATTTCTGTGTGACAATTCCTACCTTAACCAGAGCCAATAGACTGGATAATGGGCTGATTTTGGATTCCAATGCAGCTGTGTTGGGGAACAGAGTTTTAGCAAAAGAATAAAGTGTTTTTGCAACCCATTCAAACTCCCCCTCACATCCTCCTGTGAGCTGGTTTTAAGGAATTATTGGATTACAAATAAATACCCAATCAAATACAATCACAGTAGGGCCAATTTTCCTAATTTCTTACCTCCTACAGTTAATTTAAAACACGTAGGAGCAAAGAGCAGACAATGCCTCAGGGTCTTTGTCCAGTCACCCCCAAAGGCCGGACGAGTCAGACGCAGCCCCAAGCTGAGGTGGGGTCTGTCCCACGCCGTCCCAGTGCTGCTTGGCATGTGCCGCAGGACCTGGGGCGTGCGGTGAGGACCCCTCCATTAGCAGAGCTCCACAGGAGCCGGGGCAGGGGGTTGTGAGCTGCTCTCTTGTCCTGGCTGAGCTCTCACCTTTGTTGTCTCTGAGAGTGTCCTCTCAAAGCATGCATGTCCTTATCCCAGGCATCGATGGAGATGTGCTCCTGTCCCATGTGCCACAGAGAGGTTTTTGAAATGGCATCCTAGCATCCACAGAGTGTGTATGTATAGATAAATAAATATATTTGAATTAAATGTGACGAAGGAAAGGCTCATATCCTCTGCAGTTCCTCCCACCTTCACCCCCAGTCTCGCTTTCCTCCGCGATGACCAGGGAAAATGCAAAGGTAAAACAAAAAATCTGACAACTTGGCTTCAGAAAAAGTAAGTAAATCAATTCTGGCTTGGTTGCTGAGGCTGTTAGTAGTGTGGCACAAGCTGAGACCAGCTCAGGAGGACAGCAGGGACTGCCTGGCCCAGCTGAGCAGGGGGGAAAAGGCCGAGGGAGGTGGGATGCAGGGGGGCAAAGTGGGGTGGAAAGCTCGACTTGCCCCGGGGGGGGCTGCAAAAGGAGAAAGCAGGAGGCGTCTGCAGGGGAGCGGTTGGTGATGAAGGTTCACGGTGTCACTTGCCCATTACACACCGTCGCTCCAGACAGAGCTGGATGTGCAGTGCCGCGAGCGCTGCTCTCCAGCAACAAGCTCTGGTTTTCCTGGCAGTTAACTGTGCCTCACGTAAGTAACGTCCATGGATTTTTACCAAACTGCCTCAGACTAGCCATGTTTTTATTGGAAAACTCCAGATGAAAGAATTAAGATTTTCCCAAGAATGTTAGTGGAAAACATACACACACGTCAGGTTTCATTAATCGTTTCTGGCTGACACTGAGCTGAAACAGCTGTACCCATAGCATAATGCACAGGCAAAAGAACATCCTTTTTCACGGGCAGCCTTGATTTCCTACCTTTTTACTGTTCGATTCTCCAACTCCCATGTTCTTTACAGCCACATTGCAGAACGTCCTGGCGTAGCACATTCTGAGAAAACCCAGTGTAACTTCCTCACACACTTTTCTTGCAGGCCAAGGCAGACGCAGGCTCCGCGTTGATTCCCCAGAGGCACCGGGGAATTGCCTGTGCCAATAAGCACACAACCTGCAGCAATGCGTGCAGGCGTTCCCACTCCGATTTTCCTGGTATGACACTGAGTCCAGCCCCCCTCCTCTCTCCCCACGGAGAGGAGCTCCAAGAAGATCTCAGCATCTTTACGAGCAGGATCTAGACAGCCATTGAGCCGTGTGACCATTTTAGTTTCCAGGCACTTGGTGCCCAACGTGGAATCAGCACGAGGGAATCAACAAAGAGACGGGGAACAAAGAAGTGTCCACTCTACCTTTGCCTCTGGCAAAACCAGCCAGGCTCCTCAGCTGTCCGCAGGGATGAAGGGGTCTCTGTCCGGGTCCAGCTGCACGCACAATGCACTCCTGTGAATGATACAGTACTATAAGCATCCCTTCCCTCCCCTCAGTTCCCTGGCTTTGCCCACAGCCTGTGTTTTAGTTCTTACTCCGTTCATTTGATGCGATGCCAATTTTCTGAGATAACGAAAATACAACCGGTGTTCTTCACTTACCCAACATTATGGCTGGCCATGGGACGTGCTCAAAGGAGCAAACAGATAAAAGGTTGTAAAACAGAATTCGAAGTTTCTAAAAGAGCTTTAGTTTTTCCAAGAACATGGAGAGTAAAAATCATGGAAAACTGCATGATATCTGGGCTTTCTGTGCTATTTTAAGCTTCTGTAACAAAGGATACTGGCAAAGCTGATGATGCCAGCATCCTCCCCTTTTTTTTTACTGCCCTTTTTTTATACTAGTCTGCAAGTGATCAGCTGTGCTGTGGGCCAGGCTCTTCCTGGCACATCTGTGACCCGGTGTCTCTCCCACAGGCATGCCCTGGGCGCAGGGCTCCCGTGGGGACGGGCTGTGCCACGGCTGGCTGAGCCGGGCTGTGGGCATCGCGAGCAGGGAGGTAGTTCTGAGGAGTGAAATCACTGACAGGGTGAGGGAGAGCATCTTCCTCTAATAATGCCTGTTCTAGAGCTGAAGCGTCTGTCCTCCTGAGCAAACTCCTCTGTCGTTCTCAGGTAAGACCTGGAGGATGCAGTGACAAATAACCTCTCGTGGCAGGAACATGTGAGCCGGCTGGGTTTGAAACTGTTTGGAGGAAAAGGAGCGCACAGCACCAAGCCAGTCCTTGTCCCTGAGGTCACCAGCCTCCCTTTACTCTCCCTGGCAGGCTTTGGCCACCCTGCTGCTTAAAGATGCAAGGATCACTTTGCAGGGTTGCACCCAGGACTAAAATTAATGTCTTAGCTGCTAATTCCCTGGCCCAAACCCCAGGAACCTCGTTTCTGCCTGGCCACCTGAGAAATGGGGTTAACAGCAAAAGGCTGAGTGCTGGGCAGCTGTGGGGCTCAGGGTGGGCACAGGGCTCTGACCAGCCTCTCTGCACACATTGGGGTCAGAGGGATGGTCTGCTGGGGAGTGTAGACAAACCTGAGGGAACGAGCATAGGAATTGTCTCTGGAAGGTCTTGCACACTCAAGCTGAGATCTTTGCTAACCCTCAGAGTGCTCTTTTTCCTCTTTTTTTCCCCGTCCCTCCATTTCTCCATCTGCACCATGAATCACATCACAAATGAAATAAAAATCTGCCCTTAAATTGGCATTGATGCCCCCAGAGCTAACCGGAACCAGAGCACCAGACTTCATATTTGCAGCGTACAGTTTAAAGATAGAACCCTCGGGCGTCTCAGCAGAAGTATTTCACAAGGGCACCAGTGAGCTGTTAAAAGTTGCTCATCCTGGTGACTGCTGGAAAGAGGAACATGATGGTGCTTGTGGCATTTGAATGCTGGGGATCAAACAAGCTTAAGGTTAATTTTCAACCTGTTCCCATCTATAGCTCACACGTCTGAATATATTGCTAAATATTCATGGTCTTTATTAGCCATGTTAATCATTATAGTTCACCCAGAGGATGAATGCATTTCCACTTTATGCCCTGCAATCTGTGAAGGACAACAGAAAACTTCCGTTCCACTAAATAGCAGGCAAGGTAATACAATTTAATACAATTCTTTTAAATAGAACACAGGGTAACCTTATGTTCAAGTCAGCTTTAACTTTAGGTTTCTTAAAATTAACCTTCAAATTTAGTAAAGGGGAAAACAAAAATCTCTAGGCTGCAATAGAAATGTGAACGTAAAGAGGACGCGCTGCCTTAAGGTATTTATTTGGAGCTGTAGCTATTGCCATCTCCATGCAGGGAACTGTCGGCATTATTCACTCTCCGTAAGCAAGAGCCACTGGTGCATTTAATTCAAGAACAGGGTAGAGAATGAAGATAGTCTGTCAAATAGCTGACCTGTAAAGACAGATTCAGGAAAGACACTGTGCTGTGAAGGGAATCCTAAAAATACCCCAATGGTAAAAAATAAAACTTGATTCCTTTCCAGTCTTTAAGAGAGATGTGGTTTATTATTCTATGATTCCATGATTCTATTCACCTTAATGTGAAAGGTCCAAGCAACACATCACAGTTTAGAAGGAAACAACTTCCAGAATAGCCCAGGGCCATCCAGTCTATTGCAACTCCTAATTAACCAACCTTTGTGGTAAATCCACCATGGAAGTTCTGAGTGATCCATGAGCTCCGTATAATTCTGAATTCTGCCTTGTTAGGCATACCACTGGTAAAAGAACAAAATGAGGAGTGGGAGGAGAAAGAAGCTGCACAAGGTTTAGGCCGTTGATTAACTGATCAATTAATTCCTGTTTGAAACTGCCGAAGACAAGGTGTGGTAGAAAGCCAACATCATCTCCACTCAATAAAAGGAGCAAAATCTGTTGCTCTAAAACTCGCTCACCATCATTTTTATCATGTATCATAGACTATCTCCTAACGACACACAAAGTCTGGCTACCTCGGAATCACACTGATTTGCAGTCCTCAAGTTGGTTACAAGTGTGGATTTGAAATAGCAACGACTTCTGCAAATCTGGCTGAGGAATATGATGCAGTTCTGGTAGAACAGCACAAAACAGCCAAAAATGATGTTTTGAAAATAGCTGTTGCTACTTTCAGCTAAAAACACCAACTAAATGTCTTTGCAGAAGGGAAATCCTTGGGGCAAGAGACCACCAAGGTTCAACAACCTGCCAGGACACCGGACGGATTAGATACTTACGGATATAACGAAACCATATCAGCATGCTCGATAGAGCTGGCACTTGGAGAGGATATAAACCTTTGTGCTCTGAAGCAGCATCAATTGCAAGGAGATAAAATTCCCTTAATGGGGACACACCCTATAATTGTCCCTTATGGTGTCCCATAAAACGATTGGTTTTGCCTCCAGCAGACAAATTAGATGGTCCATCAATCTGGTTTTATAAAGCAATTTGTCTGTTCTTATCTGCCAAGGAGATTTTCATGAGGCCTGTCATGGAAAAGTCTCTTCAAGTGACAGACTATTGTGCTGTAAAATCAGACACGTGATTTCTGCAGGACTCAGCCTCGTGGCTTTCTGGGGTTTTTTATCACTATGTTTTTTTTCCTCTCACCTCTAATAAGTGACAGCTGCTCTTCATTGACTGCTCATTGCAGAGGGCAGTGTCCTCACGCGATTTAGCATTACTGAACAAGGCATCGTTAGCCAGTATTGGCTCATAAAACTTCATTACAGGGGCTGAATGCATTAATTCAACCCTTATTACTGGAGCAAAGGAAAAAAACACTGGTGGGGGTGCAGGGCAAAAAGTGCTTTTGTTTTGCTGTTTGGGGAGACTTCCACTAACCTCCTAAGGAAGGGTTTGCTTCAGTGCAGCACACCAGGCACTGATGCCTGCAGACCTACTTGCTCCGGCTGTGTCAGCTCATGTCCCTCCTAACTGCTGCCACCTGCCCTCTCCAGCACAGTTCAGAGCATCGCTCAGCACCCGCTGGGGCTGCAGCAGCCTTTGGTAATCTGCCCCTGCACTCCTGCTCGTACCATCAGCCAGTGACCCCAAAGGACTCCAGTCCTGTTCCAACGTAGACACCCGAAAAGCGGTGTTGCCAACGTGTCTTGGCAATGAGCCTACCCTGGCACACCTGCGCGGCACAGAAAGCTCATCGGGATGAGCTGGGTGGTATGGTCTCCGTTGGAAAGGTGCAAGCACTGGGAGTGCTTGGACACCGAGCTCAGGAGAGCAGTTTAGGAACGTGCACTAGCATGTGGATGGGCATCACTGCTGAGCACTGGTGGGACAGGGCAGCTTTGCGAAAACCTTGAATCTTTAAACTGAAGCTGCAGCACTGCGCTTGGCGTGATAAACCCGCCCTTACCCTGTCAGTGTTCCTGCTTGGGCTTCATCCAAAGTCTGGGGAGATCAGAAGCATTTTTCTCCCTACCACAGCGCAGGAGGCGATAGCTGGAGGGAAGCAGGCATGTTCGCTCCCCAGTCGGTGAGGGGGTAGAGCCATCTGCCCCGACTTGAGGGAGAGACTCTCCTTTGCTGCCCGTGGCAGAGGGTGTCTGCTCATTATATTCCAAGTGTTAATTCTGGGTGTGCCCTTTGCCTGCTGGGTGAGGTTTGGGGTTTTTCCTCCCTCTTCTCCTGGACTGGGAGTGACTTAATCTGCTCAGTGCAAAAGGATGGTCCCTGACACTGACCCAGCTATATCCCCACTTTCCAGGCCTCCATCTGGTTTAACTGAGGGTGTTTCCATTTGTTCCTTCAGTGTGCTTTGAACAGCCCCTCAGAACTTTTTACACTTGAAGAGCTAACTGATGATAATTTTATTCTCCTTCTCCTTCCTGAGTTAATTTTCTGACTCATTGTGGCTTTTTTTTCTGCTTGCTTTTTGTTAATCTTGTTGGCATTTTGTGGTTTCTTTGTTCATTATGTGATGGGGCTATATAAGGGGATTTGTCTCTGGAATTCAGGTATCCCCTGCACTGTGTTCACTGTTATCGTCTTCATCAGCAACTTTGCTGAAGGCAGTTGCATGCATTTGGCATGAGCTAACCTTAATAAATCTGCGTTGTTAATCACTCAGACTTGTCTCTGTTGAATCTTTGCATACTGATTTGTGTGTGCACAAATAGTTTATTTGGAGTAGGCTCCTGGTAACTCAGTGTTTTAATGATCTGCCCTCCAAATTCACCCTCGGGGTTTTGCCTCCCCGGGCTTTGCCTGCCAGGGACAGGTTCAAGTCATCTGCCTGCCAAGGACAGCAGCGCCGCAGCCAGCAAAGGCATAGGGCGACAGCTCGGCACACAGTGCATGAGCAGGATGAGACTCTCCGGATGGCATGGCCTCTCCGAGGGACCCTTCTTGCACCCCACGCCCCCGCCCAGACCTCCAGCCTCAGGACTGCCACTCCATCGGGCTGCAGGGAGCAAAGCTTCAGCTGCCCACATGCCATTGCCTGCTGCCCCAGCCAGGGCAGGTCTCCGTGCCCAAAACCTGCAGCACTGCTCTGCTGTGGACAGGGAGGAGAACACCTGGTGGGAAGCAGTGATCCTGGGTTTGGAAACTCTCCCTTGGTCCTATTGAGCTTGGACACCGGGCTGCCTCCAGCACCACTTAGAAAGCCATTCCCACAGGCGAGCGGCGTCTCTGAAGACAGATTAATGAATGTTTAAGCATTTACTCATTATCTATTTACTCAGCTGGCTCAGACCTTGACCTGTTTCAGCAAAAGCAGAATTTCTTAGATTCTCTTTTCCAGACCTTGGCTAGGTAAACTCTCTGATTGCTGCAGCAAGCCTTGCACCAGCAGAGATGCAATCTCTTGCCCCTCAGTCACTGTGCCTTGCCCAGATCAAACACCATAGCTCGGTTTATCTTTCTTTTTACGTTGTGCACCCTATCGTTTGCCTGACTGCTGCCGAGGGAGCGCTGCTGGGTTAGTCAGGGCATCCTCAAGTGATACCACAGCCTCGAGGCAATGGGCAAAGTGTGTGAGACTTTGAATCTCATTCAGGCATTGATAATTAACGGTCCAGATAGCTAAGCCGTTACGAAAATGCAATACAGTCAGCTTGTACATCATGCCCATTTAGGGGAGAAAAACTCAGCAACGAAGAGATGCTACAATTGAAAGACCCAAGGAGAACCAGCTAGGTTATTTTTCACAGCAAGAGATCGCTAACTACATGGCTTAGCAGATCAAGGGGAGTATGAAGAAAGACCCACTTATTTGGAATGAGATCTTTGATTCCTCCAGAAAAAAAGATTATGAAGCCATTTAAAGAAAGGAAGGAATACCAACCTAAGAGATATTAAATAAGGACTCATCACAAGGTGAAGAGAATTCTACTTCACCCATAGCCACTAGCTGTGACAGGAGCTCCCAGAACAGCTCTCCTATCGGAGGGCTGACAGGCAGGTACAACTCCAAGGTTCGCTTGCTCCTTCACAGAAATATGGCTGTTTCTGAGGAAACCAGCAGCCAGTCTGTACCAACATTCTTGAACAAACATCTCAAGAGACTAATGAAAACCTTTATCGATCTGTTTTGCACTGTCAAACAGCCCTGGGGATGGGATTTAATCCCCAGCTTGCCTCATACACCAGGATTTGCCAACAGTAAGGCAGATTTCATTTCACAATCACAGCGACAGCCATAACTTAATATTTCTCATGGAAGATATCAGTTAGTGTTGTTGCTATGGTTATTTCATAGAAGCCCAAGATATAATATGTACCTTGAAAAAAACCATACAAATATCTTTTTAGAACCTGTTTTGTGTGCAAAGTGCATCATGTGGCTGCTTATGGAAAGGCACACTGAGAACATGCCGAGCACGGGTCTGAGCAGGGGGCTGGAAGTCCATGCCAGCACTGCCACTTGAGTTTTGGGTCATGCACCGTTCCCCGAGCTGTTACAAAGAGCTCTGAGGGGCAGGATGTGATTTTCCATCTTCTGTTTTCCTTTGTGAAATGTTTGCTTGGCGGGTGTTATTCAAAGAGCCCTGGAAATTTTTGTCTGGGGCAATAAACCACAGCAAATAAAGAATATGCTCGTCCAGGATGAAATTTTCAGTGAGTGGCTTTGTTAAACCCTGCATGGATTTCGCATGACACCAGTGGTGTTTTTCATGAGTATCGGAGTCAGTTGAGTAACTGTGAACAGCAAATGAGCCCGTGAATCACAGCCAGCCAAGCTCTGCGCCTGCCCTATCACCCGACGGATGCTGCTATCACAGTGCACTTAGCACTAGCAAGGTGCGTTCTCCTTCTTATTACTTGGCACCTACTGTTACCTACTGGCAAATAGTGAGTTTAACCTTGTTTTCTAAATGGGCTCTGCGAGAGCATGTCGGAGAAGTTCAATAGCCCAGGTCAAGGCCTCTGGATCCAGAGCAAGCACCAAGGGGGGGTTTTGGTGCCACAGGGCTGTCCCCTCCTGCCTCCAGGCCAGGTCCTGGGTGACTCCACACTTTACCCAACTGTGGCTGATCTCTCTTTTCTGCTGATTTTTCATCCCTGTCCTAAGCCTCTGGCTTGGGGAAAGGGGGGAACATTTTCCAGTCAGACCTTTTAAAGTAGCACCTCCCAGGACATTTTCCTTCCTGTGCTTACACTACACAGCCCCTCCTGGGCTTTTTGTGGTCGTCTCCTGTTTTGTCCTGAGACTGCCATCACTCACATTCCACTCTTGAAGGGAACTTTCCAGTCCCTGGGAGTAGCCCATCCGCCATACCTTATAATGGGGTCTCATTTACATTCTCAGTTTGTGCTAAAATCCTGTGCTACAGCAACCAAAGGATAAAGGATGCTGGGTTTTGCCATCTTTAGGAAAAAGCCTCCTAAACTTCTGAAGGTATTTGAGTGGAAATGGGCTGTTACATTTCTGTAGTGATAAATGAAAACTCCATATTTTATTAATGTGAAATACTCGGTGGTTTAAGGGCTGTTCACTAAAAGTTGCTGAGGAGGGAGGAACAGTAAAAAGGTAAATGACAGTTCTTACTTAAATGAGGTGATGCTCATTAATTAGAGATGCTTTTAATGCTTTGAAAACTCACAGTGATGTTGTTCAACTGAAAATGGACCCTGCTGTACCCAGAGAGAGGGCAGTGCCTGCACCCAGCAGCAGGCTGCTTTAAATTCCCATATTGAAATAACTGATAGTTTCCAAGTGAAGAGCCTCAGGGATAATGTATTCATCCATTTCTGCTGCTGCTCGTGATACTCTGCTCCCTTCTCCTCGTGCAGACGTTGCAATGACACCCGAGCTGCAGGGATGTGGCTGAGTGGGGTCAAGTGCCCTGGAAGTGGGAACTCCCCTCCTTTCTCTCCTGTTCCTTCTCATTGCATAAATGGGAAAACAAAAAAAATCAATCTTTAGTTTCCCTTCTTTGGTCTGTCTTATCCTCCCCCAGGAAGGTGGTGGGAGCACATCCTCATCCTCCAGTGACCTGGGTCCCCTCTGCCCCCTCCCTAGGCAGAAGCTCAGTCCAGGCTATTGCCAGGGCAGGCCAGAAGCACCCCTGACCCAGAGCAGCCATGACTGCCCCTAAACTACTGAAAACCATCACCTGGTTGTCACCAACTAGACATATCCAGAGTCCTCAGCCACTGCACAGGGGACATGCCTTCCAGCCCCGTTACTCCTCCGTTGTCCTTCTCTTGACAGGTTCAAGGACCTTCACATCATTCTCAAACGGTGACACAGCACAGCACACAGCGCTCACGATGAGGCCGCGCCTATGCTGAATACTCTTTATCCAAAGCAGTTTGTGTTTTTTGCTACAAGTACCGTGTTTCCCAATGAATTTCAGGTCTGAGGACTAGAGAGTAACCACCCGGTTCATCTATAGCAGAGCCCTTCTGTCAGTGTTGCAGCACATACTGGTTGCCAGCACCGAGTTTTGAAGGATTACCCAGGAACAGTCAGGGCTCAAAACACACATCACTTTATTCCTACAAAAGGCTTATGACTACTCAACCCAGCATCTGGATGTATGTCAGTCATACATATTTTCTCATATTTTCTCTCTTTTCCAAGAGCACTCCCTTGCTGAAGCTCAACCAGGGATGCTGGGAGGAGAAATCTGGCCTCTCTGGTCTTGGTGCAATTTTTAAGAGGGATGGTATGATGGAGAAAGGGACAGCGTTGGCCAGGCCAGGAGGTCCTTCCAGCTCCTGCTTCCCAGTGCCCAGCCAGTACTCCACACTGCTCACAAAATCACCTAGCAATTCTGGTTTCTTTTGGCTTTTAATGTCTGTTTTCCCTGTCTTTCACTTTTTTTTACCCCTTCTCTCTCATGTACTAAATCTTTCCTGTGTTCTGTATCCTTTTTTTCACCTGTCTCCCAAAGCGTAGCTAAATTAAACTGTATTTTTTCCCAGGACTGTAAACAAAACCTTCCCTCTGAGTCAGAGTCAATTCTGTGTTTAAATGAAAGTCTTTTACAGCAATTAGTAATTATGCAAATGATTTCATTCTTCATTGTGGCCTTTTGTTTAGTGCCAGTGTAGGCTTATTTCCTGAATTAATATATTTGTAATAAAAGCAAAAAAGAAATTCTCAATGGACTGAACTTGTCTGCCCGTGTGTGCTGTCTGAGGCTGCGCCGCCGATGGGCTGCATGCATCCCCGCTGCCCTCTCGGCTGGGGCAGGGGAGAGCCAGAGCTGGGCTGGGAGCCAAAGGGGTGGGACAGAGCTGGGGCAGAAGGAGCGAGGTGAGGAGGAGCAGCACCATCTGAAGGAGAAATTGCTGCTGACAACGCTTACCTCTACTGGGAGGCTTTGGTATGAATTATCTGGTGAAATTCTTCATGGATGGAGTCAACCTGGCTGTCCAAGACCTTCCTGCAAACACATGTCAGAACGGGTCCGTTTCTGTTGCTCTGCAAAGCCCCGTTGGTGTGGTGGCACGTTACGAGCACTGAGACAGGCTGGCGACTCGGGACAGCTCAAGTAATGATGGAAACCAGGATCCTACTCCATCTGCGAGTAATAAGGTGTGAAACCCCAAAAGCAAATCACCCTGTCTGTGGACCTCCATGTCCCCTGCACAGATACCCGCTCCTTGGACCAGCTGTGGGCACACAGGGAGGGTGCTTGCGAAGCTGTGCTCCCACTGCCCCACGTAAAGGGGGTGCTACTGCCGTGCTGTCACAAGTCAGTAGTCAAACACCAGAGCAGCAACACCGATTCCAGTGGAGAAACAGGGAGATGGCTTTGATGTCCACCTGCGAAGAGAGCAGTGGCTGAGACCCACCTAACTCCTGCTTTTCTGCAGTCCCCTTGGCAATTCCTACGCACCTGGAAAAAGGACACATTATGCCCAGGTTTCCCTGAATGTGCCCACCCAAAAATCCAGGTCGGGACATGTTACTCCTCTTGCTGCACAAACTATTTTCTGGCTGAGCACAACTGACCTGATCTTCCCCGGACGCAGCAGAGGCACAGCACATGCTTGGATCACCGCTGCAGCACACTTGCAATAGCTCTGACTTGTCTTTGCCAGGGGGGGCCTGCAGTCCCTACCCTACACAGGTACCCCCACCTTTCTGTGCCCCTGAGCAGGGATGGGAACCCTCGGGCAGAGCAGAAAACTGCTACAGCAGCTGGGAAGTCAAAGCCATGACTGGGGATGCTGGGGGGCTGTGCGAAAACATCACAGGCCCGATACAGTGCCCCTGAGCAGGGATGGGAACCCTCGGGCAGAGCAGAAAACTGCTACAGCAGCTGGGAAGTCAAAGCCATTAGGGATGGAAGGGGAAGGGGATGCTGGGGGGCTGTGCGAAAACCTCACAGGCACGATCCAACCTGCATGGACAGGATTCCTTCCATCCTGTACCAACCATCCTATTTCCATCAGCTTTTCAGGATACCGGCTGTTAAAACCTTATTGTTACATCTTAGAACAGATTATTAGAAAACCTGGTCACTTAACTCAGGTGTAACTTGAGCCTGACAGTTTAACTTGAGCCTGACAGTTTAACTTCTGACAGTGGACTAAGAGAAGAGCTGAGTTTAACGCTACGCAAATTTTCTGGCTGGCAGCAGCTCTCGGATGACGCACCCCAGCACCCCCCGCAGAGCACCGGCGTCCCCTCCGCATCCCACAGCAGATGACTGGAAGTGATGAAGCGTTAGGAGAAAGGAACACTGGCAGACTTATTTCTGGTGGATGTTTTCTCTTTTTCTTTCCCTTTCTCCCCCCTTTTTCTTTCTTTTATTCCATTTTGCCCTTCTCTCTTCCACCCTTGTCCTCAGCTCACTTGTATTCAGACGTTAGTCCCCATCAAGCTGCATTATTTGTTGCAGCACTGATGAATATCTTTAATATCCTGTTTTCAGCCTCTGGAGCTGGCTCTTGTGCCACAAATAGAAGATGGTTTAAAAACGGGCGGCTGCGAGCAGGGCCTGTCGGAGGGATGACAAAGGGTGTGGGAGCAGAGCTCCGCCGAGCATGGCTGTGGAGGACCCTGGAGATGCTGCTCAAGAGGGGAACTGACGCAGAAGGGAAATCATCCTTTGTGAACTGCGCTCCTGACCTTTTTCTCCCCGGGATCTGGCTCGCCACTGGCATGGCCGAGCCCCTGCCCGCAGGCACCTGTGCCTGCCTGCCAAAGTAACTGGAGATCTGGCAGGGGAAGCAAGCGCAGCGCCCAAGGTGACACTGCCAGGAGGGGTCAGACCCTCCCAGGCCGTGGCCAAAGAAAAAAGCCATCTGGAAAGAGCAGAAGCGATGGGGCAGGAGCAGGGCAGTCATCCCCTGATCCCCCCCTGGGCATCGGCTCTTGAGTTCAGGATGGTGTCTGGGCTGAGGCCATTGGAGTGCAGCTGAGGCTCAGCTAGGGTGATGCTTTGGTGCTTGTGGAGCTTAAAAATGTGTTTGAGCAGAGCAGGCAGCAGAGTGAGCCCACAAGTAATGAAAAAACTACCTGCTGCTCTTCTGCCACCCTCTCCCTCTCACCCTCTAAAGAAGAGGCACAGAGCTGTAGGAGAGGCTCACGATTCCTTCAGGGAAGAGGCTGGTTGAGAGCAAAACCAGACAGGATGAAACCTGGTCTAGTGGAAGGTGTCCCTGCCCATGGCAGGGGGGTTGGAACTAGATGATCTTTAAGGTCCCTTCCAACCCAAACCGTTCTACGATTCTATGAATTTGGTGCATTCTGGTATGACCATGGACTTGGCCACACTGCTGTGCACTGCAGCCAGAGAGATTTGATGCTGGTGGAGCCCATGTTCTCCCCTGCCCAGAACCCCAACAGCTCCCTGGTGTGACTCCTCAGGAGCTCCTGGCCTTGCAGGAGCTATTACGAGCAATATTACAACTGTGATTTTTATTCAATGGAAAGCAGGGATGAGAATAGCACGTCCTGGAAGTCCTTATATTGCTGGGTTGCCCGGTGCCAATGCAAGGCCCAGGCTAAAGGATGAACAGAGACAGCTGCCCTGAAACAGATAGCGGCGTTGGTTCATTCATAAGCAATTTGTTCAGTAATACCCTGAACACAGCTGCGAAGCAATGCGAGTACAGGAGTAACCCAGCACTTTGTTTACAAAGTCTACACAGTTGAATATATTTTATAGCCTACAGAGGCATTTCTCGGTCGAATCAAACACAGGCACAAGTGAGGAAGAGCTGCGACGCCCCGGATTGCCCTGGATTCCATGTAACCTCTCATATAAAAACAGCAATAGAGCGCCTGTGAAGGCAAACACTCTCCCTGCCATGTTGATGGGAGGGAGTGGCTGGGCTGTAGAAAGAAAGATATTTGTCCTTTATACAGAAGCTCAGTATCTACAATAAAAATCTTTCTCCTGCTGCCTATTGCTGCCTCCTTACCCTGCTCCCTGGGATGCTGTTCTTGGGTGGAAAAAACCGTTCACTGTAAGATTATCCCCTTGGCCTCGAGTCTGGCATTACTGCGAAATGCAAGCACCGGGATTGTGACACACCACCACGAAAAACACCAGTTTGTGCAGCATTATGGACTGTTTCCTAGGCAGGAGGAGTCATAGCAATGCCACAGGCAGCTGGGCACAAGGGGGCCAGAACAGGCTGGGAGCCATGGAGTAACAAAAGTCTGCGAGGGCAAACCAACCCAAAACTTCTGGTTCTTTATTTCTCCCTGATAGACAGGGTGACTTCTCAGCAATGAATGCCATCACTAGACCAGCTGGAAGTCAGGGAAGATAAGCTATTTTTTATTTTCTTTCCTTTCTAGATCAGAACCATCACTTTCTTCTGATACTTCAACAGTCCTCACGTGGATGTGAAATTGCACTTTGTCTCCTTTCAATAGATTCTGTTGTTGTATTCAGCCAGCAAAGAGCTCCCTTCCCTCAGCACACTCAGATGACTGTTTCCCTGTCGGTGTCTCCTTTCAATAGATTCTGTTGTATTCAGCCAGCGAAGAGTTCCCTTCCCTCAGCACACTCAGACGACTGTTTCCCTGTCGAAGCATTGTTCTTCTCAACAGACCTTCGCTGCAGAGAAAGAGGTGAAGGTTTCACTCCTACTCTTCATCTTTATGTAACATTGGGCAGAAAAGCCTCCAGCTTTAAGGAAGGATAGTCCTGTTTCGTAAGTCCAGATGGATGAAAAGCATGGAAGACAAAACGTTTGAATCTGTTTATAAAGTCTTGGAGATCTGGGGTTTATGGCCCTGCTGACTCAGAAAGGTGGTCACCTTACTCCCTGTTCTTTCTGTACAGTTTGCTGATGTCAGTACCAGATGTGTAAACCATGAATTTTATATTCTTTCTTTCTCAAACTGCAGCTTTGGCTCTCACTTTCCTCCTCGCCTGAGCAAGTTGGACAGAAATGGTCTCTGTAGGTCTAAGGAGCTGAGACTGTAAGAAGGGAAGAAAAAGGGCCCTCCACAGCTTTCCAAGATCGAAGACCCATGGTGACAGTGACGTCAGCCTCAGGCCAAAGCTATTAGGATTAGGGTTCCGAAAACCACAAAGCCTAGATCTCCAGGGACAATGGGGATTCCAAAGGCATGCCAAGAGGAGCATGGCACTGCACCAACATTGCTCCCTCCACAGCTTTCCTGGCTGGAACACCCATGGTGCTCAAGGCCACTGGTATCACAGAACCAGATGGCACAGCAAATGATCCATCAGCTTCAACTGCTTGGTTCTCTGGGATGCTGAAGGTGCAGCTGCCATAACTAACATCACCTTAAAATGCAGAGCTAAGGTGCAATGGGTTCTCCAGGGGCAGAGGAGGCACTGGGGAGCAGTTCCAATGGGCGCATTGGAAGGGACTGGTTTGGGATCGCACGGTCTCAACTCCTTCGTATATCAAGGACAGCAATAGTTCCACGGGTGGGCTGAAAAGAAGAACTAGTTATTACATGTAGCAAATGTAGGAAAACCTCAGGTGGGGTTTGAAGTTGGTTTAATCCACGTCAGCTTTTTCTTCTTTGTTCTCACCTGAGTCCATCTTTCCTCCCAGTTCCACAGAAGGCTGCGTTGTTGGTGCTTTCATCCTCTACCTCAAAATACCTGGTTCTTTTCTGTTGAAATAAAAAAGCAGAGCCATTTGGACATAATTTATAAGAGCACAGGTAGCTTTTGCCTGCATCTAGCCTCAGCAATTAACCTAAAGTGATTCAGAAATCACATCAACACAAGTTGACCTTGGTCTGTCTCATATTTTCTCCTCCAATAACAACCGAATTCTATTTCCAGTGTTTCAGTGAGAAAATGGTCTTTCCTGCAAAAGGAAAGTAGTGACATGTCATGAAACTCACAGAGGAACCACTTATGCCATATAGAAACAAACCAACACACACCACTAGATACACAAGAATCATTCCCTACTGACAACACTCTCTGCTTCCTCACCTTTACCCATACACATTTTTAGATATTTCTAAACGGATTTTTTAGATTGCTTTGATCTATTGATGTTAGGCGGAACTTATTGACTATGCACACTAGTATTGACACATATGCTACATACAGAAGGAAAAAGTCATTCAGAAGCTCAGTTGGGTTCTCCGAGAGGGTGGCTGGTTTGTTTGGTACCTGCCATTCTCATCAAACCCCGTGGCTGTGCGCACAAATCGATGGACCTCACACGGTGTGAGGGATTAATAAGCAGAGCTCTCAGAGCACTAAAAGGCTCCCTGATATCTTCCCGCACAGCAGACCGGCAGGCTCCCTGGAGCAGCCAGCTCACTGCGTGGCAGGTGGTGGCCTGGAGCAGACATCCAGCAAACCCCAAACCAACACACTGCTCAGTCACGGCGGTGTCCTCAGCTGTAGACACCACCAAGGAAGAGTCAGAGATCGACTGTTTTCTGTCAGAAAGAATGCCCAGGGGACGGAGAGTCTGTGTGTTTGTACCCAGGCTTTCCCATAATACAATCTGCATTGGCTTGTCTGCTGAGTCTGGGGAGTGTTGGGAATACTGGAGGACCAAAAGCAAGTGGATGGTAAAGCAACATGATGGGGTGGAAGTAGGGAGGGATCACCCAGGAGATGGAGAGAACAACTCTTGAAAAGAGTTTATGGCTGTTTCCTGCTCAAATTTATGAGTGAAAGAAGCTTGTGCAGGACAGAGGGCATGACAAACACTTGCAGATTCTGCTAGAGAGAAATATCTGTAATGCAGCAAGTGATTCAGCTCCTTGTTGTTCTCCCAGAGTGGGTGGGAACATCAGGATCAGGTCCCAGTCTGACTCTCACAAGACATGAACTTGGGGAGCTGCCATGACACTGGGAAAGGGATCATTCACCTTGTTTGAAAAAGACGGTTGGCACATGTCCCTGCAGCGAAACATCTCTGAGACCAGGAACTTGGCACGAGTGGGAAAGGACTTAAAGCTTACACTGCTAATGGAGAGAATCCAGAGCTATGTGCCTCTGGGCTTCTGGGGCAGGGCAGCAGACAAGTTCTCCACTCCATTGGGGGCCTTAAGAGACCTAAGAGGTTTATCCCACACCTGGGTAAAGCACACAGGATTCCACACCCCTTTCTTTGCTGTGGTATTACAGAGAGTGTTGTTCTTTATGGTGCGTGGCAGCTCGCAGTGGGCAGTGAGGGGGACCTAAGGGTACTGCAGCATGTGCGTAACAAAATAGCTGATTTTCGTCAGCTCCAGATGAACCACTTTCTTCTCTGAAGAAACACCCCTTCCACCCCTTCAGCTCGGCCACCAGCCCAGCAGATCATCCCCCAGTCACTACCCACGCAGGGGTTGTCCCTGCTGCCCTCGGGTACCAGTGACAGGCTCAGGCAACCCCTGCAGCAGGACACCTGGACAGCAGCATCCCCGAGCAGGACCACCAGCTCATTCCTCCGTGGATTTTGAAAGGGCAGGCTGCTCCCTGGAAGGAGCAGGAAAGAGTAGGCTGCTCCCGAGCCATGGTGGTGCTGGCTTCTGCAGGCG
>NW_010263703.1:0-7470 GCF_000690775.1 Eurypyga helias | reverse complement strand
TATTTTATTTTATTTTATTTATTTTGTTGTTCTGGTGTTCAAATGTGGGTTTTGACAGAGTCCACCGAGACTTGAAGGGCTGGATGGGTCATGGTTACTCTGTTTTTTCAAGGGCCAGGTATGGTTTTGAACTGGATAAAAGAAATAAGCTAGAGGTTTTAAGGTCTGAGCTTGTCATGATTCAATAATTTTTATCTTTATGCTTTGCTATAGCAGAAGTCTTAATTTAGGGATTATTTTAGAAAAATCTCACAGATCAGTTCCACCATGTGCCCAGCCTACAGCTGGTATAAACTGTGTGTTCAGAAAGCTGGCAACACACTCAAAACTGCAACCAAAGTGTTGCCTGTTGCAAAAAATATCGAGATTGGCAGGCAGCTCCAAGGATTTGGGGAAAGCAGTGTCTACCTCTACATACGTATAGGGCATATCACATTCTCTGTTCATAATCCCTTACTGTACTACACAATTGTTCGTATCCTCTAAGAAGGTATCATAAGGGCAGGACTCTGGTACCCCTGCTCTGGAAAAACATTATTGTATTTATATTTCAGGGTTATATGTTAACCTTATATGCAAAGTTTGATTATGCCTTTTTGAAATCCACTTAATTATTTGCACCTCTTATCCTGGCTGTCCATCTTGGTTAGTTAAGCAATCAGTCAACATAAAGGGATCCCCTACTTGTTCTCTGTTTCACTCCTCCAAAAATAAAACTTTGGAAATTTAATTAGAAAAAACAGTATGGGAGGGAAAAAAAAAATACTTTGCAGAAATGTGAAGTCAGGAAACGCTTTCACAGAAAGTTAGGAAACACATAGGTCTTCTGTTTGACACTAAACCTTACAGAAAATCCAGTTCAGCTGTTCAGATGATCTGTTAATAGCCAAAACACTTGTAAATGAGCATGTGTATTTTCTTCATCCAAAAAGATGAACATAACAGAAAATATCTCTTTAACATTAATCTGAGTAACCAGAGTAAGAGAAAAGTCAGATAAATAGCCAATGACTGCAGGACAAAGAAACAAATTATTATGAGAAGTGAACAAATAGAATCTAGAGGATATAAATACTTGGGCATTCCTTATTGATGATGTCTGAATATACCATATTCTCTTAATAATGTCACAGCTTTTTTGACACAGATTCATTCTGAATAACTTCAGGTATTATCTCATTCTCTTCAGTATATTATTTTTCCTATTGTTATTGTTATCATATTCCTTTTCAAACCTTTCAAACACTGATTTACAAATAATGGGTAACAAAAAAAAAAAAAGTTAAAGTGGCTATTACTTAACTTCTTCAGTTATTTGGAAGATGTTAATTTTAATGTAATTTTTCTCTTGAAATACATGTGAAATACATACCAGAATGTTGTAAATAAGATTACAATTTCT
This sequence comes from Eurypyga helias, assembly GCF_000690775.1. Classification (NCBI taxonomy): domain Eukaryota; kingdom Metazoa; phylum Chordata; class Aves; order Eurypygiformes; family Eurypygidae; genus Eurypyga; species Eurypyga helias. The sequence continues at coordinate 6,068 of NW_010263703.1, read as the reverse complement.
GGAAGTGGTTGGATTAAGAACAGTAAAATTTGGTGTGTTCTGAGTAAAAATAAGATATTCAACTAAGTTCCTGGAACGTTTGCATTTCGAAAATGAACAGAAATTTCATTCTGTTATTAGAAAGCAAGTTTCACATAAAAAGATGGGGGTTCTTACTCTTTTTATGACTCAGTACAAACCAGACTCTCAGTTTCATCCACATCTTTTTTCAGGATATTTTAATTTGGAAATGTAAGATTTTAAGATCCCCAGAAGGAGCTGGAGAATAATTGGGAATCCTTTTGTTCTTAAAATCCATTTTTAGTAGGTGGTGGGTTTTGTTTTGGTTATTTTTTTTTCTCTAAATATCCTTTATGTGTGTGAAAAATAAAAAGTAAAATAATTTATAATCTTATGAATGATATGAATACACAAAACCCCCATGCTTATGTATACACAGCCATTTTCTGTTCAGGAACACCTCAAGACAAATTCATTGATTGTATAAACACTTATGGGTCCATTGCTTAGTTTTATTTCCACTGCTTTGGCTTACTCACTTGGGAAGAATAAAATTATGTAGTTGGTAGTGTATTCTGAGGGATGACAGGACCAACTGGGAATGGGATACTTGTTTCACTTTCCTTGGTAGAGGTCCAGCTCACAGTGTACTTTTCACCCACTTGCCTATCTGAAACACCTTATTTTTAGGCCTTTTTCAACCAAAACATCAACAATGCAAAAGCTAATAAATACATATTTAAACAATCCTTATGATCTTTCTTTGCATAAATGAACAAACTACATTCAAACTTTAGTTTAATAATACTGCATTTTAGTAAAAGTATAACACCTAGAAAATAGATAACATAATGAGGATGTGTTAAGAACTCATTTTCAATTTTAACAACAATCTCCATGCCTATATACAATTTACATATTGTTATCTTCTATTTTTATAAAATGTATTTTAAGTTTTTTCTATTTTTTTTTTAAATGCAATTATTAAAAACCATAGACGTGGCATTGTGAAGAACATCTATACATCCATTTCAACCAGAATAATACTGAAACCTGAGAAAATCCCTGAAAATATGGATTGATATTATGGCACTGGTTCATACCTTGCATAACTTTGGCGTACTGCTACAACTTTGAGACAGATTGTCAGCTTCTATTTGGAAGAAAAAGTACACTGATGCTCAAATGACTTTTAGAGAAATATGTGATTATAACCAGAAGTATACTGAGTACAGTGTATTTTTAAAATTAATCAGACCCCTAACCACAGTGTTTCATAACCAAACATTTGGAGCTTTACAATAATTGTGTGAACTATTTATCAAGCCTTTAGAAATTATAAAAGTATAAAAAAATTATTCTGAAAACTGGGATTGATGTCCACATTTATAAACACTCAGAGTTTAATATACTAGTCCTGTATTTTCAGTTCTCTCCCAACAGCTGCAGTTCTTCACAAATTGCTCCAGCATGGGACCCTTCCATGGCATGTAGTTCTTCAGGAGCAGTCTCCCACAGAGTCATGGGCTTCTTGGGGTGCAGCCACCTGCTCTGGCATGGGATCCTCCCCGGGCTTCAAGGGAGTCTCTGCTCCCCTGTAACCCTCCATAGGTGCAGGAGAACCTCTTCTTCAACAAACCTCTTCCCTTCTTCACTGACCTTGGTGCCTGTCTAATTACCCCACATCCCACTCCTCTCTCCATTGCAGGTTTTTATTTTCCCCTCTTAAATACGTTAATCACAGAAATGCCAATCAAGCTCAGCCTTGGCCAGAGGTGGGTCTGAGTTGGACCCATGGAAACTTGTAGCAGCCACTCACAGGAGCCACTCCTGTAGACACTCCTTTGCTTCCAAAGGCCTGCTACACAAAACCAATATAAACAGAAATTGATTTCTATCTGTGTAAAAGAACCAAATATTTTGCTGGAGTAATTTCTGTGAAAAATGAAAGTCAGAAGCACTTTTGTCATTCTTTTTTCATTCTTTTTTCAAACACTGCTTATTAATTGGCATTAATAGAAATTATGTGCACATGAAGTATAATTAATAAATCCCTAAGTGAGGTAATGGCAGCAGAAATTAACTAACAAAAGCAGTTTTAAATGAAAACTTAAAGAAAATTAGTCATACATGGAATGGTTATTAAAAACATGTTGAGAAAAATATCTGCATATTTTTCCACACATTTAGTAAGACAATAAAATAATAACAATAAATTGAAACATTGTTTTTCCTTTCAAATGAGCAGTATCCAAATAGCAATAGACTTCTTGAAGTCAAATAAGTGTATTAAAAAACAAACAAACAAAAAAACCCCAGTGAACTAGAAATATAAATATCAGCGAAATCTGCTCAATAACAGAAGAAGGTCAGCCAAAAGACACATATCTGTTCCTTCTGTAGACTGTTCTTCAGCAAGATTTTTTTCCTTTATGTAACAGTTGCTTTGTTGATCTACTTCTGTAGTTTCGTAGGAAACCTTACGTCCTGTCAACCTTGCTTTTCCTGTCACTTTTGAAAAATAAGAGTAAAATTAGGAAATAGATACAATCATAAGCCCTTTGCTTTTCCTCCTGACAAAGGTCACTAATTTGCTGATTTGCTATCTGTATCCTTTGTACTTTATTATTAACACGAAGGGTGTTCATATATAATGGCATTTTCAAGGCCAGATCTAGAGCATATGCAATATTTATTCTTAGGTCTGTTTATTATAAATCTTCTGGGAAAATTAAACTGATGATTTACAGGATTATGGAGTATAATTTCTACATTATTTTGGTGGCACTGCATTGTAAAACCTATTGTACATTAATAGGATCCTTGCTTCTAAGTCACGTAAAAGTATTTGAAAACATACATGTGACAGACAAATCCTGATAAAAGGAAAATGAATGTATGTCCACTGAAGAGTTATCAAAAATAAAAATTTGCCCAAGGTTCAATACTGACATAAAGCAGCAGATTGCTCAGCAATGACATTTTTGCTCTTAATAACCATTGCTATAAGTCACAGGGGAAGAACTTACTGCTTCTCAGTGGGAAGAAAAAGCCCTGCCCAATGTGTGGTAACAAATATATAACATGTGACAGCGCTTAAAGTTACTTTGGGAATGCAACTTGTCTTCTCACAAAATTACTGCTGCACCTTGGAAGAGACACAGTTAATGATTTTATAACTATTTTTTTCACCCACCCCATACTGAGTAGCACTGCTGCTGGTATTGCTCAGATCTACAAATCCCCTAAACTCTGAAAAGTATTCACTTTCTAGATTTCAGGAAAAGATTAATGCCTGTTAACAGCCAGTTCCAGTGAAAAGCATCACATAGCTAAGCAGTACCTTGTTCTGTAGGTCATTACAGCTTCTTTTGTGCTGATTAGTATCTGTGTAGCACTTTTCATCCTCAAAAGATTGAAAACACACAGACAATAATTAATCTTCCCTGCATTGCTATGAGGTAAGTAAACACTGTTAATCCTATCTGATGAATCTGAAACAGTACAGCTGGGTATTCCTGGTCATATTGAAGCTGGTAAGTCATAATTTCACCTACAGAAGTTGAGAGGTTTGTTTAGATGTGATGTTTGCACCCCTTTAACCAGTTCAGCTTAAACCTGATAAGGTTAAAAAAGGTAGAAGCTCTAGAGTGTATATAGATGAACAGGTATAAGATCTCCACTGGAATAGCTTATTAACATTTAATTATTGTGGTAGAAGAACTGTTATAGTAATACAGTAGCATCCACACTGCTATCTGTACTGATTACACTGTTTTTGTTAAGAAGAAATTTTACTCAACTCTAATAATTTTCTAGGTGTGGAAACAAATATAGAGCTGGTCCATAACAAAAAACCTAGTAATGAAAAAGCTGGCTAACTTTTTCACTTTCCTGTCTTTACTACTCTTTTAGCTTGCAATCTGAACCATTTTGTTGTAATCTCAAGTGTGATGTGCCTCACTGTATCTGCACTTTTATACATTTTAGAATAAGTGGGTGAGAACACAACCAGCTCAGTTGGCTTCACGTGACTACTTTGGTTGCAATTGTTATATTTGGATGAGCAATCTGGTTTTGTGAGATAGAAAAATACACTCAGGGGTTCTGCTTCTCCAGACTCAAGTAACCAGAGAATAGTGGCTATGAATTGTCTCCAAGTTGCAAGCTGTAATTCATTTGAAAATAAAAGTATTTTTGGGAATTATAGGTAGCTCTATAGTGTTTGTAAAAGTATTACACCTGAGTTAGTAGAAAGTCTAGGAAGGAATTTAATGTATGCTTTGGTTCAGCATTCAAGGACAATTCAGTGCTGACCTAATTTAGAACAGCTCTCCTGCTTGCTCATATTAATCCCAAATAAAAAGGAGTGGCCTCCTGTATAGAATGGGGCTTCCTTGCTTTGTGAATAGCTTCGATATCTGTAAAGTGCTGTGTTTCTTGATAAGGTGAAGGGGGTAGACTTTTATACTGTATGTAGTTTGCAGGTCATGTGGGTGTCTTGGTATGTTGATGGACTCTACCAGACCCATCAAGAGCAACCTCAGCTTCCTACTAGCCTGTGTCTCTAGGTTGCCTTTTTATGGGAATCAAATCATGGAAGGGAGGGGACTGACATTTGAGGCACCTTGCCCTGACATGGAATTAAGCAGGACATTCACTGAGGTTCCACAGTTTGAATATAAACCTTGTGGGCCAGGATCCAGCAAAATGTCGAAAACCTTCATGTCTGAAATCACAGTTCCACATAGCTCCACAGTTGGTACATAGTTTCAAACACCTCAGTGCTAGAGGTGAATTCCTTCTTAATGAGACCATTTATCTAGTGAAAACTACAACTACTGGGTTCTACCACTTGGCATATATCAGTGATATTGTCATTTTATTAACAGAACAGGATGGAAAAGTAATTTTTTTTTCAATATTAAAAAGATTGTAAACAAGTTCCTAGGCATATATTTTTAACTCTGAATATGTATTAACTGAGGAACCACGTCCAGTTCCCACAACTTCATTTGAAAATTTAATTCTGCTTGGATTTGGATCTTGCCAGAGTTCTTTTTCCACTGTGGAAATAAGAGAGGATATCACAAATGAACACTACTTTTTTCTTACTTTTAAGCATTGTCATTAATCATTCAGTTCTCTAGTTGCATGAATATTTAGCTGCCTGAAGCGTTTTTTAAGAGACTGACATGTCTGAAAGCCATTATAATCTTTAACTTTCTAACTGTAATGATGTTCAAGATGAAGATTGCTCATGACAAGAAGATGAAGAACATTCATGACAAGTTCTCCTTGAAGAACAACCACTACGGATAGAACAAATTTCTCTGTCCTTTTCTGGTATTTGAATTACTTGTTGCTTTCACTTTTTGTCATAGATGGGTGTCAACCAGTTGGCTGCCTCCCAGCTTCTGTTAGCAGCTTTCTATATCTCCATAAGTCAGTTCCTCAGCAAAATTTCCTGGATGACTGAACCCTCATCAGAGAGAAGGAAAGAAAGATATATGTTTCAAGTAACACAGGTTCACCTTTAGTTAAGTAAAGCAGGCATGTGTTCTGTTTATCAGGACAGCAGACTGCAATAACAGATGCTTCTCTACTACTCTGCTTACTGAACATCAGCTATTGCCTAGAGCTAGGTTTCAAAGAGATGAATAGAGCACGAGGAACTCCAACAGCAAGCGCGTAGCAAGGCAAGATTGGTTTAACTTGGTGAAAGGGGGACTAGAAAAAGAAAGAAGGGCTTTAACCTCAATTTTCTACTAAAATAGGTCATGAGTTACACCTGCATGGATCTAATGGATAGATACAAAATCTAAGATCAGTCAATAACTGCAGCATCTGGCATTTATGCTCGCAAATCCTGATGAGTGGTAAATTATCTTGCATTTTGCCCCACTCTTCTCCTTTTCCACATTTATGGGCAGACTTGTCTCTGGTATGCAGATAGAAACTATGCAGGGAAGGATTTAATTGTAACTATTTTGTATATTACAAACCAAAGAATAAAATTATAAGAGAAAAAATTACAATTCAAATATGTTGTATTGTAAACATGGGGG
>NW_010263702.1:0-34911 GCF_000690775.1 Eurypyga helias | reverse complement strand
TCATGTGGGACAGTATTGAAAGCTTAACAGAGAAGTGGCATCTTTTGTCAGGCAAATAGCTCTGCGAAGGGAGCGTTGGAAGTTTTTCATTCCCCCTGCTCTTGGCTCCCAGGCTCAGGGAGGTTTTTTTTCTCCATCTGCTTTTTGGGCTCGGGGTCTGGGATTTATGTTTTTTTCCTTGCTCTTCTGGAACCTGGCTGAGTCTCGGGTCGTAAGAGATCCCGTATCATTTGTTCTATTTTTCTATTATTTTAATTACTTATTAGCAGTAGTATTGTTAGTTACTCCATAAATTTCATTTATATAATTAAATAGCTCTTATATCAACTTCTATGAGTCTCCCTTGTTTTTCCTCCAACCTTTCCTCACTGGCGAAGTGGGGAAGGGTGGAGTGCTAGAGTTTCATTGCTGACAAGTCTAAACCCTGACAACCCTGTTCAAATTCATGTCATTCTAAGATTATGTGTCTTCTTCAGGCCCTTCAGAACTTAGCCATTAACATTTTGTCCATAGAATGCCACTTATTCATCTTTGTCATGCAATTTTATTATTCATGAGTTTCAGTTCTCTGCCAGTACTTACCTTTCAGTCTGTGATACTCATGTCTTGACTTTGCAGCTTTCCCTCCAAAATACACTGATGATATTATCTTTTAATTGGTCTTATGATTTATCCAATATTTTAATCTAGCTTGTCTAATTCATTTAATTTATACATTATCAATAGATCCTCACAACTAGGATTCTAATTCATATCTCTAGCCTCCAAGTCTATTTTCTAGTCCACAGTAAACCATTTCATTTTGAAGATTTGTTACATTAAACTTAATAATGTGTTCTGTGACAGGTAGATACTTTCTATAACAGGAATCAGCATGATCATATTAAGTCAAAGTGTGAATTGAGTTTTTCATATAATACTGTTAGGACAAAATAGCACAAGGACAGAAGAAAGAAAAGTAAAACTTTTCTTACAACTTCTTAAGAGAAATGCCAAAGCAATAATGTAATAAGGGAATGGATAGATGTACAGGACAACATAGTTCAAGTTTCACATCTCTCTTTCTATGCAAAAAATTACCTGAAGCATTTCTGTTTTGTTTTGTTCTGTTCTACTCTATTTTACCCTGTCTGATAGAGAATAGATAGCTTGACATGTACATACTGTCACTTTCATTATTTCAAATTCTCTTCTCCAAACCCAATTATACAGGGAGATTGTTTTAATAATATGGACACACAGTGATCAAGACAAGCTGAAAAAATAGGATTTAATTTGTAAACTAATGAGGATTTCAATTTAGGTCTCCAGTGACAAAAGAGAGTTTTTCTGACACCCCCTATTAATCTGTATGTTGAACAGCAACATTCCGTAAGTAATGTATTGTTGTGTAATGCAATGTTCCATATGTTGTTTGCTTTGTTGACTATAATATGTATCTAAAAACTCAAGTTGATGAAAAATTATTATTGTGCCAAATGAATTTAACAATCACAAATAAAATATAAATGCTACTACAGATCAGTGATATATTTCTTAGGCTAGCACTGTCATTAACTGCACAATCATATTCAGTTTCTAGATTCATCATTCCACTTTTTTTTTTTTTTTTTTGTAACACCTTTGTTGACAATGACACTGACATCACAAAAGGAATCACAATGTCATTCATAGATGCAAATGGTTCAGGGCAGGAGGTCATAGTGATGAATAGCAACAAACACTAAAAGCATCCTATTTTTAAATAGCAAACTAACTCATGAGTTTTACTTATATAAAGTTTATAATTCCTGTAATTTTTTTTTAAATGACCTTCCAGTTTCTGCAAGAAAATATGAATTTTCAAGAACTAAATGTCATACTAAATATTTCTTCAAGTTGCTGCTTTTTTTTTACCCTTTGGTTATGCAGCCTTGTTAATTTAATGCTGTAATAGTCTCAGCACCTGAAAAAACAGAAGTGTACCACAAGAAGCAAGAAACACTAGGTAACAAACAGGTTTCTTAACCATAGATGTTTCACATTTTTTTCCTTTCTATAATCATTTATTCTGACTTTGTTGGGTTTTGGCAATATATTGCATTCAAATATATCAAGAAATCTATTATGTCCATGTATATAACTTTTGTGTTAGTAGTACATTCTGATGGAAGAATGAATGACTGTAAATGAGGGTAATTCCTCATTAAAAACTAACTTTTTTGATACCTACAAATTCAATAAAATAAAAACTACTTTATTTCTTTTCTTTGACCATCATCTAATATGACTGCAGCACTGAGAAAATGTTATGTCATGAGTGACTCAAACTATATCTTCAAATTCAGGGCAAGACTTGCCTATTCATCAGAATTTTTTCAAGAATATATATATAAAATGTAAGATCATTGGTTATTGGTTTGATTTTTTACATGTTTATCTTATGCACAATGTTTACACATTGTCAATGAAAGATCTTCTGATACTTCAAGATAACAGTTGTTTAAAATATATTCATTTTTTCGATTTACATGTATTTTGTTATTATACTTTCAAATTTAGCAACAACATATCATCTACTTTCTCTTATCTTCCACATTTTAATGTAAAAGTTAAAAAGGTATAAGCATATGGAATTATAGAAAATTAAATTACAACAATATACTTGTGATTTTGACAAGGTCTTAATGGTCTTCGCATCTGTTACACATCATGAACTGAGTGTAATAACTGATTTACTTCTGACTTCATGCAAAATTTACAACAGTTGGGAAAAAGTTCTTATCTGTCAACATTATATGCTTGACTGAGAGATTTAACTTGGCAAATAGTGCTGTTATATTTTCATGAATCATTATGGTTATTAAGAAAATTTAACTCATTGTTAGATACAGACCAGAAGAGAATTAATAATAATTTCAGGAGTACTTCAAAAAAAAAAAAAAAAAATATCCTTGAAAGACAGTTTCTGCTTTCGTTTTTACATATTTCTTTATTATATAAATACAACAGCCATACCATAGATTTTTAAATTAGAAAATAATTAGAAGACACAGATTGATGATTTTGTCTCAATATCTGTTTACTTGTATAATATTACTTGCATATAAGACCCACTATTTTTTTTTTTTTTTTTCCTCAGGCAAATATATTTCTAGTAATGTTTCTCATTTTGTTTAAGTGCAAAAAATTAATCTCCTTCTTAATAAAGGCTCAGTTAGCCTTTAGACATAAGTTTCCTTAAATAAATGTAGGGGCCAGTCATTGATTCTCATTGTGTCTTTCTCTAAAATAGGAAATTCTTTAGAATATTCTTGTTTTATTTTGTTTTTCTGATGAAAACTATTAATAACTATTATGAAGTTGAAATTTTTTCTTATTGAAATAGATCAATTCATTTAAGTCTTTTAATACATGTTTTCTTCAGTGCTTGTTCATCAGTTTTGGGCCTTTTTAGCAGTCTTTTCTGTATTTTGGTATCTCATAAATGTAGTCATAAAAATTAAATGAAAACTTTTACAAACAGAAAATCACTTGTCTCTGTCCACAATATTTTGTATAAAACCATTCTGAATTTTTCTTTATTCTAGCTTAAATCTTTTCCTGAGTCATTCCATTTTATGAATGCAGTATTTATACACATAGTCTTCAGTTCTTGCTCCAAAGCCCATTTATTTGTATTGTCTTTCTTTTTGATTGGAACCAGCTCATCGAATGTTATGGACACTGTATGACTGAACTATCCTTCAAATTTTTTAACATTCCAGTAGGCCTTTAATGGTCTATACATTTTAGCCCCAATGATTAATTAAATAAAATTAATTTATATAGTATGGGCTTGCTGTTTACAGTGCTATTTACCTGTTATAAGAACTCATTAGATGACCTTCTTAAATTTAATAATAATTACTATTTGTGAAGAAATATAACACATTTCCGTGCTTCAAATATAAGTGAAATACTTCTGGAGAAAAACAAAGGGAAAAGTAGAAAAAACTTCAGTATCTGTAGGTAGAAAATTGTTACATGTATTTGTTCAGGTTCTTTTGACATGTGGAGAATATAGTAGAATATACTTGCTTATGCTATGAAAAACTTTCTAAACATCAATATCTTAATTGCTGCATGCTGATATCTAGCATAGTAAAAGCTTAATCTTCCACCATGTTCATGTTACTATTTCATTTATATTAGCAAAATTCTCCACTGCATTTGAAAACAAATTATGAAATTTTACCATTTAAAATATTTGCATGGATTCAAATTTTTAGTTAATAGACTGTATGGAGTATACTAAATTTATTCCACAGAGACTAAAACCTTGCTTTATCTCGAAACATGCGCATATCAGCAGAAGCGGAATCTTCCCCGTGATGTTACACAATACGTAGGCTTAATCTTATCTGGAAGGCATAGAAAATGGCTGTCATTGCAATAAGTCATCAATAAATCTGGGCAGGTAGACAGCACCAGATAAGATTTTTTTTTTCCTTTTGATGAGCAAATAACACATTGTCATGTTGGAAAGATTTTTTCAGTTTGAGTGGAAAATAATATATACTGTTGCAATGATGGGTGTGTTGGTTTAAACGATTGTTGTATCCAACTCTAATGAGTTTCAGAAAAGTTGGAAAAAAGCTATTTTGTATTGGAAATAGAGTCCAGAGACTAAGATTTTCTCTTCATGGCCAAGGTATATCAGTCCTGATAGTGTGACAGTGGGTCAGGATAAGGAACTAATAGGGTATTGATTTTGCATTGTACAAATTCTATCTATTTTCTCAACTGTTTAAAGAGACATGTATAGGTCATCGATGTGACCACAGGCTGATGTTGTTCTTCATGCATAGGGCTGCCTGACTGAGGTTTGTGTTCATACGAGTTTATTTTTTAAACTAAACTATTTTGTTCTCATTGTAAATACAAATGTAAGTTGTGGCACCTCAAGAATTGGAACTGTCATTTTGTAATGGGAAATAAAATAAAATTAAGAAGTCAGATACTTGAGGAGTTATCTGAGGGCTTAAGATCAATAAAAGCAGCCCTGAGGAGAAGGACTTGGAGGTACTGGTGGATGAAAAGATGAACATGAGCCGGCAGCGTGTGCTGGCAACCCAGAAAGCCAACCGTATCCTTGGCTGTCCAACCGTATCCTGGGCTGTATCCAGAGAAGTGTGGCCAGCAGGTTGAGGGAGGGGATTCTTCTCCTGTACTCTGCTCTGGTGAGACCCCACCTGGAGTATTGCATACAGCTGTGGGGTCCTCAACATAAGAAGGATATCAACCAGTTGGAGCGAGTCCAGAGGAGGCCACGAAGATGATCAGGGAGCTGGAGCACCTCTGCTATGGGGACAGGCTGAGAGACATGGACTTGTTCAGCCTGGAGAAGAGAAGGCTCAGCAAAGTCCTTATTACAGGAGGGGTGGGGGCGGAACTCTTTACAAGGGTCTGTAGTAACAGGACAAGGGGTAAAGTTTAGATATCAGGAAGAAAATCTTCACTGTGAGGGTGGTGTAGCACTGGAACAGGTTGCCCAGAGATGTTGTGGATGCCCCACCCCTGGATGTCTTCAAAGTCAGGCTGGATGAGGCTTTGAGCAACCTGGTCTAGTGGAAGGTGTCCCTGCCCATGGCAGGGGGGTTGGAACTAGATGATCTTTAAGGACCCTTCCAACCAAAACCATTCTATGATTCTATGAAAAAATGTTAGTTACCTTAAGAAATATATAGAGGTCATACCATTTCATCAATCCAGTACAAAAAATATTAATATATCTCTCTCACTTCTAGTTACAGGGTAAAAGCTTGATATTCACTAAAATGCTTCTGATAGCAATGAAACTGAATTTTTCATAAAAACATCATTCCTTGTAAATTTTTTCATGTCATTCTCTTCCTTTGTATTTTTGCTTATAAAGAACTGATATTACTTAATTGCCATGAATTGTGAATACAAATGACATCATTAAAATGATTCATATAAAATTAATCTTCAAACCAAAAATGATGTTGTTATATTTTAGTTTTGCGCAGATTATAACAGAATATAAACAGATATTTTCAAGTCATGCATGTCAGATATAAATTTTCTGAAAGACGCCTATTAGATTCTTTTATGTATTTGTAAATTTTCTACTTTTTATATTTTTCTTTTCAAATTTATATAAGTTTTGTCATAATTTGTCTTAGTTATCACAATTGTAGACAGTAATATCCAAACTCAAAAACTCTGATTTTTTTTTCAATAATTTTCCTATCTTGCCAGAAAAATTATCAGATAGAAGGAATAGATCTCCTTTGAGGAAAGGCTGAGTGAGATACTTGGAGTTGTTCTGTTCTTGGAGAAGAGAAGGCTCTGGAGAGACCTTATTGCAGTCTTTCAGTACTTAAAGGGTGTTTATAAGATACATGAGGACAGACTTTTCACTGGAGCTTGTAGCAATGGGAAAAGGTGTAATGGTTTTAATCTAAAGAAAGGTAGATTCAAATCCGACACAACAAACAAATTAGTTACAGTGAAGGTAGAACTGGAACAGGTTTCCTGGAGAGGTGGTAGATGCCTCATCCCTGGGAACATTCAAGGTCAGGTTGCAAAGGGCAGTGAGCAACCTGGTCTGGTGGAAGATGTACCTGATCACTGCAGTGAGGTTGGACTAGATGACATTTAAAGGTCCCTCCCAATCCAACTCATTTCATGATTCTATGATTCAATATCTAAACAAAGAACATTATCTGAAATTCTACTAGTTTTTCTATTTTAGTGATGATAAAACTTTATTCAGTCCATCAAACTTTCTTGTGTTTCCTTGTAATTTAATGCTTATGTAGATAATTATATTTTTTTTTTTTCAAAGTAAAACATAATGATGTATTTGAAATCTTTGTTTTCGCCAGAAATGAGTAACTACGTTCTGGTCATTCTCTAGCTGAGTCATGTTAAACCTAATAATCTAAATATCACTTATGTCCGGTAGGCATTTTAGAAAAAAAATAGCTAGTACTTTTTTTTAAAACTGCCAATGAGCTAATGTTTATAGAAGACAAACTAGATTTTACAGTTCAAGCAAAATGATATTTCATTGTCAGGAATTAGGAGGCAAGCATTCAATAACGTTGCATGTGGAAATCCTCATTCACTTACCTGTTTGTACTGTCGATTCTGTTTTCCAAATGGAAAAATAAAAAATCTTTATTTGGCAAGTTGTGGTGAAAATTTAAAATTATTATAGAATATTATCTATATATGTACATAGTTATGTCTATGTAGTCTGTACTTAGTTATGTATATCAGCAGATTCTGAACGAACCCTATCAACAATAGCAAGACTGGGAAAACTAAGCAAACCCACCAACTCCCACAAGAACATGCCAGCACAGGAGTTAGCAAGTGTATGGAAGTAAATGAGCAAGAGAGTAAGGGAGAGAGGAATGGCTCCCGGGCCCCCCCCTCGCCTCTGCCCCGAGACTGAACGACTACTCCCTTGGTCAGTTGGGGTCAGGTGCCTGAACTCTGTGTCCCAGCACTTCCTGTAGCGAGACAGCAAGAGCTGGGAACGCAGCTGCAGGAGCAGAAGAGGAGAAAGACCTTGAATTCAGTGCAGGCATTCCCCAGTGCCAGCTGAGAACTTATCAGTGCTGCTCCCTGCATCCAGGAACAGCTTCCTAGCAGCCACAGTAAAGAGAGTTAACTCTTTCCTGACTGAACCCAGCACAACTTGGAATACAGAAACTGCTTCAGGAATAAGGAGGATGGGAAAAAGGCAATCTGGGAAGGCCTTGAATCCAAACCATTTTCTGTTTTTGATATAAATGTTGGAAGTGGAATAACGGTTCACAAAAGTCATGCTTACTCTTTCTAAATATAGATACCAAGGGTTAAAGTGTGAAACTAAAAACTGAGGTTGCTAAGCCACAAACCTAGGCAAAATTGAAAAATAAAGAATTCATTAGCACAAAAGCTTGAATAAAACATTCACAATTAGAAGGCACTAACAGCTTTCAGGCTTTTGAAATTTCCGAGAAAGATTTCAGATTGCAGACCACTCTGACCATACCATAAGTAGCTTTTTCCTTTTTGTGTCTCTATTTGTATGATTTTAACAGTGGTTAAATTTGATCTTTAGGATAAAGCAAGTTTTCATTCTGGGATCAATAATAAATGTATTGACCTGACTACGCTAAGGTATAATATTAAGTATTAGCTCAGAGAACCTTTTTGCACTTGAGATATGCTAGAAATAGCATTAGCACTGATATTGGAGGCCTGATATACTGCACTTTCCTGTGTGTAAATATAGGGAAAAATTAAGTTTGAGAATTGACTTTGGCATAAGAAAGCTTAATCTAGTTCCTGGTGGGTTTTATGTTAACTTTTTATTCAGGAGTCTCACTAACTAACCTGAATGACATTATTGCTTAAATTCCATGCCATTTTATTTGCATTAGCATTAGCATTAGGATCACTGACAGTAATGATGTGTGTAACTCATTTGTTCTGTCAGTTTCTTCCCTTGGACTCTACTTACAAGCTGAGATATTTTAGTATTTTCATTTCTAACCACATTTTAAGCAGAGGTTAGTAAAACCTTGTTATATGAGCCTAAATAAAAAATGTAGATTGGAACACTTAGGTTGTTAGTTTTTTCAACCCCTACTGTCTGGCATAAAAGGAAAGAGAAATTTTATGAAGCTCAGAGGACAAAACTATGAAGTTTTTGAAGATGAAAAGATAAAAGTTTTTGGTTTCTATTTAGAGAACTGTTACTGTTGTCTACAGGCTACACATTTGATACAGTGTCTTTAGGTTAATAAGAATTTTGGACTTTGATGACATCAGACACTTGAGTTGCTATACATTCTTTACAATTCAGTATTACCTGTGCTGAAATAACAAATCTCATTTCCCCCATTAAAATCATACAATATAGAATCACCTTAGAAAACCTGAGCAGGAGTTGAAAAGAGGAGCACTAAAAGGCTCTACAGGTATCCCCCTATATCTATCCAACCATATCTGCTTAGATAAAGGCTCCTATTGTCTTCTACGCTTTATGTTTTTCCTTGTCTACTGCCTCTAATTCCCTTCTGTTTTTTCATCCAGGAAATACAACGGTCTAGCAGTAGGTTTCAAGTCTACATAAGTTGTTAGAACTAAAGGTGAGAAAGGTGTTGCCACATGCTCAGCTACCCTCCTAATTTTACCTCCACAACAATAAAATAAGTGGGGAAGCATTGGTGTGTGATACATAAAAACAATGTCCAGTAGTTTAAAATATGTCATCTGTCAAGTTAACAGTGTATAACTGTGTCTGATTTCTATGGTGCAATGCAATGTTTAAAAATCATATTAAAAATACATTCAAAATATTTCACATCTAAACAATACATAAATGCACATAACATTCTACAGAGGAAGATGGAAAGCCTTTCAAGTAGATGCAGGCAAAGAAAGAGGGAAAGGAGAGAGGAGGGATCTTTTCCTATTATAAAGATTTTACTGGCTTTTTTCCTTAGTCTTCCCTTAGTTTAAGTGTAAAGAATTAATGTGCCATAAATATAAGGGGAATGATTTTCAGAAGAAGCCTCATACTTTCAGACTCTTTTTGCCCAACTCTTCTCTGTTGCTTTTATGTTTCTAGTCCACTATTTTTTTTTTTTTCCCCCTCAGCTAGAGAACATTTCATAGAAACTTATAGTAGTAGCTGGAAGCACATCAGAAAGCTGAAAACATGTGAGAATGCAAAGATCTATATCAATATAAATTTCCTTCCGTTTTAAGCTGCAACTTTCCACAATCACCCAAAACCTGGATGGCTTTTACTCATCAATTTCATGAGTGAATAAAATAAATAATAAAAAATAGTTTCTCCTCCTCAACTTTGCTCGCATGAGACCCCACCTGGAGTACTGCGTCCAGCTCTGGGGTTTGCAACATGAGAAGGGAAAGGACCTGTTGGAGGAAGTCCAGAGGAGGGCCACAAAGATGATCAAAGGGCTGGAACACCTCTCCTACGAAGAAAGGCTGAGAAAATAGGGCTTGTTCAGCCTAGAAAAACAAGGCTCTAGGAAGACCTTATAGCAGCCAACCAGTACCTAAAGGGGGCCTACAAGAAAGTTTTGGGAGGGACTTTTTACAAGGGCCTGTAGCGATAGAACAAAGGGTAACGGGTTTAAATTGAAAGTGGGGAGGTTTAGATTAGGTATCAGGAAGAAGTTCTTCACAGAGAGGGTGGTGAAGCACTGGAACAGGTTGCCCAGAGAAGTTTTGGATGCCCCACCCCTGGATGTCTTCAAAGCCAGGTTGGATAAGGCTTTGAGCATCAACCTGGTCTAGTGCAAGGTGTCCCTGCCCATGGCAAGGGGGTTGGAACTAGATGATCTTTAAGGTCCCTCCCAATCCAACCCATGCTGTGATTCTATGAAAAACAGCAAAAAATAATATTTGCATGATTAAATACAGACTGAGATTAAGGTTATGTTACATCTTTTTTAGGCTGCTTCTCAGGTAAAGCTATACATGAAAATGATACTTCCTCCAAAGGTATGAATTGCTGTGTACATAGAAGCCATCTAGAAGGCTCGTGTCAGCCTTCTTCCTGAAGGTGTTGATGTCAGTCTCAGAATAAAAGATTCACAGATGCCTCATTATCTGTTCCCAAACTGTAGTCAGCAATAAGCAACCCTAACCCTAACCATGTAAAATTTAAAATGTAGTAACTAATTGATGTTGAAAGGTTACCAATGAACCATAAAAATTTGGAGTGCTCAAAGCGATTTATTGATTCAAAACATTCAGCCGCAGCCAAAAACATTATAAACCATCTCCTTTGTTGTAACTGAACTGTGCTTTAATTTGTATGTGTCTAATGGAATGAAACAATTAGAAATAAATGTTAAGATAAATATGCATATATTCTGAATTTTAACTCTCATAATGACCTACAAAGTGTATGCAATGAAATAATATAATAAAATTTAAGGCAAAATAAAAAAAATAATGGTAACTGATAAACTGCTGTATCTTCTACATAGTAAAACCTCTTAAACTATATAAAAAGTTATGCAAGGAAGACAGTTATTATATTTGATTCAAATAAAAAAGGACAAGACTAAAATATACCATAAGATTAAAAAAGAAAAGCAACATAACAGGACTGTATAAATGTTTCTTTTTTATATAGGATTGATTTTTGTAGAAACAGTAAATCACAGCACTAATATAAAGACGACTAATTGCACTAATTGTGCTAACTATTTTAAAGAAAACTGTGATTTTTAGCACACTATGTGGTGAAATTAATCTCATTCAGTTGCGTTACGGACACAAATCAAGAGATTACAGTGTATGCATCTTTTCTAAAAATACGATGATGGGAATACTATGACCTAAGAGCACAAGTGAAAATTAGACTCTCTTCTTACCCTTCATCTTTTTAATGGTGAGCCTTTTCTTGTGTTTATAATTGGTGATTAACACACATTAGACTTTCTCTGGAGAATTGTTGGATGGCCATGGGGTTTTAACTGTGGCATCATACAAAGTGCAAATGCCAGAACTAACATAGTGTCTGTCTTGTATTCCAAAATTTGACAAATTCACTTCAAAGTATCATAAGAAAATGACCTTTAATCTTGGAATGACAGATGGATTCAGGAAGTGTAGGTATTCTTGAGTGGTCAGTTTTGCACAACAATTTGACTCCTGCTTTTGGGTCTGTAAAAGGGACAGAATTCCAAGCTGAAGTTGGGGTAATGGTAATTGCTAAAGGTTGTAATGTTCATTTGAAGCAAAAACTGTTACCATTCTCTGATAGGAAGAGAATTACCTCTCAGCTGTAATGGGACTATTTGTAAAAAGCCCTGGGCAGCATTAGTAGTACTACAAAAATTATACACTCCAGTAAAATCAAGAACAATTTCTGTACTTCCTTTTGCATCATTTCCTAGCCAATATCTGAAACTTCTAATTGCTTTCCAGATAGTTACATTGAGTAAGGTTCATTTACATCGTAACATCAAATATATGTTTTTTTTTTTTCTGTCATAGAATATATGAAGATCTTGCAATTTGATAGTCAAACAGTGTCATACAGAGTACCTTACTGAAACACTGTGGGACCTTTTTGTAGGTGATGTCATTACACCATGTATTACATACCATAGAATTTTCCCCTAAGAGTAAAACAAGGATAATTTCTCCATTGTTCTCCATCTAGTGAGAAGATTAATAATGGCATCCAGTTTCAGGAAAATTATATGGTAGGTGCAACAAGAAGACAATGATTGTTTGACAAATACCTGCGAATACTACTCAAGAAATGATCTCAAGAAAGATTCCTCATTTAAATAAATTAAATTTTTCTAGATGTGGGGGAAAAAAATAATCTTTCGATATGCTGCAGAACAAGGTGTATTATTGCCTCTCAGCTATAACAAACACCTACATCGATAAAGTATAGCTACCTTATCTATTTAGATACGTGTCATGAAATCTTTTTCTACTTTTTCAGTTAACCAGGAGTGTTCATCAATGCGAGTAGGTTACTTGGAACTGATCTCTTCATTATGTTCTTTTGGTTTCACTTTAGTCATTCAACAAAAATTCTGTCAATATGTGTTAGCTTTTAGAACCATAAGAGTGGTGTTTTTTTAAAGGAAAGTTAAAGGAAATCAATTACCTTTTCAGACTACACTTTCTGTACCCACCACACTCCTAATCTTTAAGCATAAATAAGAAGTTAGACTAAGCAACACAAATTAAAAGTAAATATATGAAAATGCTATGCTTTTCTTTAGTCTTAACCACCACATCTTATGTAAAAAAAGTAAATTTATAATGCTAAATATATGGTCATTCGCAACCAGAAAGAGATCAAAGAACACTGTAATAATGTGTAAATGACATACTGTACACAATGTGCACCAAAGGTCTGTGGGTTTTGTTTCATCCACCTAAGAAAAAAAAAAAAAAGAAAAAATGAAACCTCTAAAAAATAGGAAAAAATCTCCAAGAAATATGCATACTTTTTAAGTATTCTAAAATGAAAAATATTTTAATTGATTAGGTTGCAAAGAAGAGTCTTTTTACCTGAAGATATATGCGACCTTAGTAACTTACAGTGCAATTGATCTTTTTCCTCTAAAAAACAAGACAGCATGGAAATAGATACTTCATTTTGCTCATTTTTATTTCTGTCACAATGTCTATTTCACAATTAAAGGGGTTAAAATTTTAGCAAAGCATAGAGATGAAGGTGTCAGAAGTTCACTGTCAATAAGGAAGCTGAAAGAGGAAAATTTAAGCTTTTGTATATATGTATTAATGAAAAGTCAAAAGATACGTTGTTTGCCATGACATCGAGAAATGTCTGATGTAACTTGATTTCTATACTGTTAAACTGGTAAAAAGATAGGACTATGTAATTTAGTAATGGTTCTGCCTAGCTAATATTTTCTTCACTGAACCATCTTTCCTAAAATGGTGAATTGATTGGGTTACTTTTAAGTATGCAACAGGAGTTAAATGGATCATGTAAGAAGTATGAGCATTATCAATGTGCTGATAAAGTGTCTGAAGTTGGAATCTATTACTACACAGCACACATATAGATGCAATTAAAAATTTATAATACCAATAGCATATTTTTAATATGCTAATCAAAAAAGAAAATCTGATACCACTGTAAACGCTGAGGAAATAAACTGATGTATTGAAGACACTCTACAGATAACTGTTTTGCGTGAATTAAACATTTAAATAAGTTATACTCACCAAAAATTAGTTTCATCATGTATGCAGTGCTTACTATTCTAAGCGTTGTGTCACCACTTGTGTGTTATCAACAGAACAAATGCAATCAATGTCAAAATTTGTAAGTACTTTTAAAAATGTGTTGTCAGGACATTTTTCTCCAGTCTCCCTAAATTACTCCTTCCTTTTTCCCAGTCTCCCTATTCATAAGCATACCCACATATCTTGAATATGTGTAATATAGACACGGATACACACATACATGCAAGGGAGATAGACAGTCAAAGCTATGCATGCAATTTTTCATTTGCAATAATTACATGAAAGGGTTTGGAGAAAGTTTCCTCTGACAATTCATATTTTTCTCTCCCTTTCCAGCAGACATACAACATCCCTATAAATGACTAAGGGGAACCCCACACACAAAAAAACTCAACAACAAGAAAAAAAAACCAACGAAACACAAACAAAAAAAAACAATCCAACCAAACAAAAAAAAAACCCGACCAACCAAAGTAAAAAAAAAACCACCAACCAAACAACCCAAATAAACCATGCTTTCCTCTAGTATGTGGGAAGGAAGACTCTACCACAAGGCCTGTGACTGTCTAGCAAGAAACTATGCAAGGAGGAAACAAGGGGTACGGCATCCTTGCATGACAGTAAGGTACACTACCATGAGGTAAACTTGAAACACTTGCCATGCAACATTATGTTATTATTATGAGAAACAGGCAGGTACAAGTTTATGTAGAGAAAACTCAGGTATTAGCTTTTTCTAAGTTTTTTTTCCCAAAAAAAACGGAGAAAAAAAAAAAAAAAAAAAAAAAAAAATTAATGGAGACAGTACAAGCAAAGAGTTGTTAGCTCTTGAGTCTGTATCACAGTTTTGGAGGGTTTTGCTTTTTTTCCCTCATAAAGCCTTCAGCTACAAGAAACAACTTATTTCAGCGAGTATTTCAGAGAATGTTTTAGTCCATTGGTTAACAGACAAAAGTAGTGTTCATATTTGAAAAAAAAATCAAAACCTCTTACAGTATTTAGTTGTTTTTCTCAATCTTTCTATAGTTTCAGTTTGTCAGGACTTTAAAAACAGTATCTTATGTAATTTTTGCGATAACATTTTATTAATTCAATATTAATTTTAATTTTATATTAATTAATTTAATTCCTGCAAGTGTACTGTGCAACAAACTTTACAATTTAATATCACTGTTATGCTGATCACTTTTGGCTGACCTGCATTTGTTTACTATTCACTTTTTATTATACCCGTATTTAATTCGTTATAATGCAACATGACAAGTATGGGTAAATTCAATACACAACAGCAATAAAATCTTCTAAGTATTTGCATCTCCATGAAAATCCAGCCCTTCTAATTCAAAACAGAAAACCGTAGTCTTAGCTGACATTTCCAGTTGGTGGAAATTGGACAGTGCTTTGAACTGTGGACCCTTGATCTTTACAAATATTTCTGAGTTTACCATGTTGAAAATTATTATATACCAACGTTTTAAATCATATTGCTATAGTAAGGCCCTGAGAAATTTTGTTAAGGTTTGTTGGTTGGTTGGTTGGTTGGTTTGGTTTGGGTTTGGTTTTTTTTCTGTGATCTATATAGTTTTTCTGTAAGTAAATTAGTCATCACAGAAAGAACTGAGTATATAGTTACAGATCTTTTTAGGTTTATATGACTATTTGGCTGGGTTTTGTTTACATTTTAAAAATTCAAATGCCTTCATTACAAATCCTGCACTATCACAGACAAAGCAGACATATTAAAAAACTATACATATTGACAACAAAATATTGAGTTGCAGATTTTTTTTTTTTAATTATAAATGTGCTCTTACATAATTCACAGTCAAATATTGAGAAAGAAAGAGTAACTATCTATGATTAGGTAGGTATGCAATGTTATAACAAAAATAAAAATTTCATGTTTGAATTATATTTTTAATTTTAAATTGAAGAGAAAAAGTCTGTAAGAAAAGGTAAAACTAACAACAAAGCAACAAGAGAAATTTCTGGTGTCTCCTAGTTAAAGCACGATGTGGTGTGAGCGGGTAGCTATTAGCTTGAGCATGATGAAGATCCTAGTACATATTAGTCCTTTAGTTCTACATTAGTTCTGTTCAAACAGAAAAGAAAGAAAAGATGAAAAGTTCTAAATTTATTGAGGAAAATTAGGTTTCGTTACTGAATGAACAGAGCTTTACGCTTTATATGGGGAATATACCCAGATAAGAAGAATTTCCCAAGTTCTTTGCAGATATTTATTTTTATTGATATATTTGATTTTTCTGAAGCAAAAATGGAGGTTTTCATTTTCATGAAAAAGAAATCTAAAATTCAAATATTTAATTAAGATGAAATTTTTTCACTTTAAAAGCTAGTTCAAGTCTCAGTCCAAATCAGTTTTCACTATACTACAATACACCATACAGTGGGGACATAAAAAAGAGAGCAGAAAACTTCTAGCTAATAATTCTCTCAAAAAACTTTGACTCAGTAAACCAGTTATTTGAAATCTCTTCTGATTTACAGTAGATAAGAATCTGGCCCTCAGATAGGACAATTAATGAAACTAAGACAAAATATGCCCCAAAAGCCAAGATTTATAGGCTATTTTTATCTTCTGATGATGCTAAAGGCCATACATTTGGATTTTAAACAAGATACTAAAGAATAAAAATAAAAAGTACAAGGCTAGAAACTGGTACTTCATTTTGCAAAATTTTAATAGAATATTTATACTTCAGTGTTTGCAGTCACTGCAAAGATATTTTCATTTGAATTATTAAATAGAGTGGGAATAAAAAAACTGAAGCAACAGTAACTGTTGGTAAGTTCTCTAAGTAGCTAAGAAAGATTCTGACATCTGCTAGAGTTGGTAGTAGAGTGTTTTGATTCGGGAATATTAGTAACTCTGCTTTGATTTCTATGTTTACATAATTTGAATACATTTTAAATATTTTGAATTTAGAGTTCAAACGGTATGTCTTCAGTCAAAGACAACTAAAGATGTATGACTGAAACATAAACCATGCTGCAAAAACATAAAAGACAAAATCTTGCTTTTGCCTTGTTAGTTACCTATAAACACCTATATTTAAAATCCAGCAAATATAACCTGCTTTTTTTTTTAAGAATTTGATCATACAAAAGCAGTGCATTTATTTTCTTCCTCATTTACTTTTTTTTAATTATAATTAAAGTGAAAGTTTTTAAGTTTTCATCCTATGTCCAATACTAGAAGCCAAAAAGAGTATGACACCTAACACTCTTGTTGCTTATTTATCACTGAAATCTTTTGAACAGAGACTTTCTGAAATCTCTGTTCTGTGTGGGTTGTTGATTCAGGATCCACTTAGACAAAATAGAGCTGTAATTGTATAAAGTTCAATGGGACATCAATGATCTGCATCATCCTCAAACCACTCACTGCTGCTTTAATTGCTTTGCCAGAATTGTTAAGCCAATTAACACCAAGCATCTACAAAACGGAAGTCTTCTGATATTACCCCATATATTTTATTATTATATCACATCACAATTTATTTTTTACTGCTACCAAAGGAAAAAATTGCAAATTATTTTAAAGATTAAGAAGAATCAAATTTGCATATTTTCTTCTTTCATGTTCTCCTGCCTTAATTCAATTGAGCTAATTAATCATATAATTATTAACTGTGAAGTATTTATCCACTTTTAACATTCATTCTATTAGCAATCATGTTTAGAAAGCCAACATTAACTGCATATTTTAAGAAAGAGTGAGGACTATTAGGCATTCCATAGAGAATGAAAAATAGACCCCTAGCTATTAATTAGTACTGTCAAAAAGAATGGGAGAAAGCCAGCTGAAAATTTCCTGTTCATCTGAACTAATGCGAATACATGCTTTTTTGTGAAAGCGTGTCTCTTATGTTCTTTGGGTGATGTGTGCATAAATCAGGATGTGCTTGGCCAGATCCAGAGTAGAAGTTGCTGGTACTTCATGAAGAATCTTTGACTTTACCCTTTTAAGACATTTTCCTTTCTTTAAGAGTGATTTTAGATGACATAACAAATACACCAAGAGTTAGAACTACGTTACTACCAAATATTTTCCAATTTTGAGTAATTTATATTTTTAGGGTCAAAAGCTGTTTCTTAATACTAGTGTCAATGCTAACATTAAATTTAACATAATTCATTGCATGAAAAAAATAAAAAGGCTTTTGTTGCGTATTTTTTTTCTAAGTTATTTTTGACTACGTCTAGTCACTTGTCATTTTTATTGCAGCCTTTCCTTCATGCTCCAGCTATGCTTTCTCTCTCAGATAATTTCTTTTAGAAGCAGCAATGCTTTATAGAAAATATTTTGCATTTGTTTTCAGTAATTGTTGGTGTTTTTTCCATTTCACATTACAACTCCTTCAGCATGCTCAGGCAAATGGTGGGGATTAATGCTGCAAAACCTTAGCAAATTAATCCATCCCAGATTAGAACATCCAAATGAAACAAAGCCCATTTAGGTTCACTACAAAGGAATCATTTTATATCTTCAACACCTTATCCTTGAGATATGCAAGATATAGTCTTTTTCCTTCTCATGGTAACAAAAGCCAAGTATAGTCTATAATTGAATAGGTGAGGAAAAAGTTTTCTCTAGATCTTCAATTCATAGAATATTTGCATAGTACAAGTAAGATCTTCAGCCTTATTGTTTTTCTTCACTGAACATATATTGTCATCTGCTGGCTGTATCACAGTTCAAGAGTTTTTGAGAAATATTTCATTATTCTTGTTTATCTTCCTAATTTTAATGTATTTAATTTCAAAGAAATCAGCATATTTTGCCATTATATATATTTGAATTTAGCCTTTATATTCTGAGCAACCATCAGGAAATTGACCACTAATTTCAATGGTCACTGAAGAGACAACATTTCTCCCATTCCAGATATTATCAAGCTGAGTGGAGCCTCACTATCTTCTGATACAAAGAAATTGTTATATATTTAGCAGTCTTTGAACAGTCTTTGTGGGGGGTGGGCTGAATATAAATAATATCTATATAAACTGCAGAAGAAAATGGTGCAGTGTATACAACTATTGTAAATTTTGGTTTGATTGCAGAAAAAAGGTAAATTCAAACATTTGTAAAAAAGTATACATCTGACATGAGCATGTAAGGTAAGTGAAAACTGCAGATGGGTCAGGGCAATCCCAAGCACAAGAATAGGCTGGGTAGAGAATGGCTTGAGAACAGCCCTGAAGAGAAAGATATGGGGACACTGATGGACAAAAAGCTGGATGTGAGCTGGCAGTGTGCGCTGGCAGCCCAGAAAGCCAACTGTATGCTGGGCTGGATCCAGAGAGGTGTGGCCAGCAGGACCATTCCTCTGCTCTCATGAGACGCCACCTGGAATATTGCATCCAGCTGTGGAACCCTCGGCGTAAGAAGGATATAGGCCGGTTGGAGCGAGTCCAGAGGAGGCCACAAAGATGATCAGGTCCCTGGAGCACCTCTGCTATGGGGACAGGCTGAGAGAGATGGGCTTGTTCAGCCTGGAGGAGAGAAAACTCCGGGGAGACCTTTTAGTAGCTTTCTGGTACGTGGAGGAGAACTACAAGAATGCTGGAGCAGGACTTTTTAAAAGGGCAGGTAGTGATAGGACAAGGGGTAATGGGTTTAAACTGAAAGTGGGTAGATTTGGATTAGATATCAGGAAGATAATTTTCACTGTGAGGGTGGTGAGGCACAAAAACATATTGTCCAGAGAAGTTGTGGAAACCCTCTTCCTGGAAGTCTTCAACGCCAGCCTGGATGAGGCTTTGAGCATCAGCCTGACCTAGTGGAAGGTCAGATAACTTTTAACATCTTTTCCAACTCCCTATGAAAATACAGTTATCAGGAAAAGAAAATTTAAATGTGAACCATTAAGTAAGGAGAAGTAGGCTGCAGTTATTTGATATATTTATGAAACAGAGGGTTCCACCATTGCTCTTTGACTAACCTTTGCCTTACAGTATGCAGGTACTTTACCATCTATAATGGATTTGAACACAGCTCCCGTTAAAGTCTGGAGGGTTTTTTGCAGATAACTAAAGAAGTGATCCTCTGATCATTTACAACAGAATAGGAGACTAAACAGCAATCTTGTTGTCCACACATATTTTCCTAGATTCCTTCTTACTGAAGTGAATAGACTAAATTCAATTGAAATCAAAGTGACTCAGGAGGATGCAAATTAGCATAGACTGAGTCCACAAGAGAGATCCAGATACGTTTTAAACTGGAGCTCAGGAAAGAAAAGGTAGTGAATTAAAAACCAGGTGAAATGACCCGTGTGAAATATTAAGTACAAAATGCTGGTAAAAACAATATTTTGTCCAATATAAACATTACAAAAATAGGTTACAACACTCTTGTAGGTTTTGTACAGGTTGGTAATCTTTGGGATAGTATCATTAACAGAATGTTTCTGGTGAATGAATGTTCCCAGCAACAAAGTAATCAATCTAATGAAGGGTACTCGTTCTTTCTCAACTGAATCTTACTGTTTGAATGATTGTTCATATTACTTGACAGTCAAGACTTTGACAAGTAGTAATAGGATAGGCACCAATGGTACACTTACAAATGCAGAACAGAGATCTTTAAGATTAAATTGGTACCTTTCATAAAGTAATGGTGGGACAAAGCAGTACATCTAGTCATAATAATCAATATCACTGCTCTTTTTTATCCTTTTGAATCAAATCAGATTGAGCAGAAACTGTCTTTGGTTTTTTGGTTTGGGGATTTTTTTAATAGAAATTAAAACATTAAAAACATCTTTTGGTTTAAAGGACATATTCTACTCAATGGGCTAAGGAATTTTATCTTGCAGAAGAAAAGCATAAGAAAATTGATACAAGATTCAGAAATCTATTGGTGGTTTCTCTGTGATTCAGTTATGTATGTTTAAGTACTCACCCAGAAAGTAAGACATTTATTTTCTTTTTTAAAAATATGGGGTTTTAAAATCATCTTCCTTTCCAAAAGTACTTAATATACCCATTTTGGATTACCTTGGAGATAAAGTCTGATGTGTTTAACTGAACATAAACATTTTAATATTTACTGGACCAGATGAAATAGAGTCATTCAAACCCTTGCTTTATTTTCTAGTTCAGTGGTTACTTAAGAATTACCTGGATAGCAGAACAGCTGCTCAAGGTCAGCACCTCCAACAAGCACATGAATACACACACACACAATAATAATAAGTTTAGGACCTTATAAGCTATATGTAAGCTTAATAGTCAAACAATATTGGACTGTTGAGCAGCAGACAGTTCTCAAGCAGTTCAAACATAACTGTACTGGGGCAACATGTAATCAGCGATGAAGCTTGTTTTGTCAGGGGGTTGTTACACTGTCTGAGTGCTTAGTTGTGGAAAACAGCAAATTAACATGGACTGATGTTGATAAGGATTTGTTTCAGTAGGACTGAGCTGTATACCCACTCTGGTTCATATTTTAGTGTCTGAAACCTATTCTCACTTTTTTTTTTTTTTTTTCATAATTCTCTAAGATGCATTGTTTTCATCTGAAGTTCTATTCTTAGCTTACAGAGGTTAGGCATGTCAGATAGCACCAAGACCTACCTTCACCTTTCCTAGAAATTTTTCTAATGTTGCATCCTTCAGCTATAATGACAACAGTAATACTGATATGCGTACAGTATACCTAAGGCCTATTTAATAGTAACACATGACTTGGATGAATGTTGATAATATGGGGAATCACAGTGACATGTTATTTTACATTTTTATTTTATGTATTTTATAATTTTGAAATTATACATAATTACACATTATAATATCTGTATTGTGTCATTCTTTCATTGCACTTTGATTTCTTTTCGATCCACCGAAGCACGTTTCCTAGAGTAGTCTGTGTAAAATAAATCTTTTTCCTTAAAAGTATATCTTTAGTGCTTTCTTTTGATTAGGTAAGTCTGCAGCTTTTGCTACAGACCTGTGTTCAAACTTTCAAACAACAGAACGATTTTTGGGTACAAACTGTATTTGTCATAACACCTTAAAGTAATAGAAGCAGCTATTCGCAGAATGAGAAAATGAGTGATTTATGATATCATAAGAACATTGAGATAGCATGTCAAGTTGTTGGGCCTTTATTTTACATGTGTATATATATGTGTGTTTTGACTGAACTATGCAGTTATTTATTTCTCTCATCAGGTGGTAGCAATTGACTTCCAATAGCTGTAAAGGCAAATTAAAAGAATTTTGTAGATATGCTTTTACATGAAGATTCTCCTGATTAGTGTTTGAAGTAAGAAGATCAAGGGATCTATATTCCTAACACTATATATACACATCAGAACTATTTAATATCTGAAAGGAAATGCTTCCATTTCACCTTTGTGGAATGACAAAGGGTGTCATGGAAGTTTATATAAATCACTAGGTAAGAAAAAAGCCTTGTGCAAATTCATTTATCTTGAAATACTGGAAATGTGAAATTCTAAGAAGAGTATTAGATAAAACACTTTCTTGAACTTACAAAAGAGAGTTCTTCTTAATTGTTAATAAAATAAATGTGAAAATCCTTCTGAGTCTTACAGGTTAAGTCTGCTTTATTCTGAAAGGTCTTGAAGGTTTCTACATGTCACTGGACCCAGTCCCCTGATAATGTAAGCAACAATATTGTAAACTGATTCACCTTTCTAATAAAATCAATAGGATAAGTTTGCCTCACTTATTCTATTGATTTACTGCTCCAAATCTCCTGTCTTTTAAAGGTTAGGAATACTTAGGTTTTTTTCTCCTAAATTGATTTCTGGTGCACTTATATTAATTTGTTCTTCTGCCAACATGGTATTTTATTTCAGTGATGTATTTATAAGAAAATTATAAATCTATTTAGCCTTCTATTCACTAGGATAAGTAAATCAACCTGGTTTAGTATTTTTGTCTAAATTAGAAAATTTCATGATCACTTCTTTTTTGGATCTGAATAAATCTTTTAAAAACAACAACCCATACTATATAAAACAATAATTACCCAATTACTTGTCTGAAAAACCTATTACATTTTCCTTGTATGATAAAACTGTTAAGAAGTCCATCAAAACGGTAATTCAGAATATTGTTCACATACTCTGAAGATTATTTGTGTTGATTTATTTCATAGACAGACTTTTCTTATAATGAAGATGTTTCAATTAGAAACCTAAAATTAGGTCAGAGCAATTCTTCCCAATATTTTAGATGAAGTCTCACACGTGTTTTGCACATTGGCCTAACTCCTTCCTTATTGCAAGTACATAGAATCACAGAATGGTTTGGGTTGGAAGGGACCTTAAAGATCATCTAGTTCCAACCCCCCTGCCATGGGCAGGGACACCTTCCACTAGACCAGGTTGCTCAAAGTCTCATCCAGCCTGGCCTTGAAGACATCCAGGGATGGGGCATCCACAACTTCTCTGGGCAACCTGTTTCAGTGCTTCACTACCCTCTTGATGAATAACTTCCTCCTGATATCTAATCTAAACCTCCCTGCTTTTGATTTAAACCTATTACCTTGTGTCCTATCACTACAGGCCCTTCTTAAAGGTGGGTCGTCCCCCACTCCACAGCTTCCTTGTAGGCCCCCTTCAAGTACTGGAAGGCTGCAATAAGGTCTCCCCAGAGCCTTCTCTTCTCCAGGCTGAACAAGCCCAACTCTCTCAGCCTGTCCCCATAGCAGAGGTGCCCCAGCCCTCTGAGCATCTTTGTGGCCTCCTCTGGACTCGCTCCAACCTGTCTATATCCTTCTGATGTTGAGGGTTCCACAGCTGGATGCAGCACTCCAGGTGGGGTCTCACCAGAGCAGAGTACAGGGGCAGAATCCCCTCCCTCGACCTGCTGGCCACACTTCTCTGGATACAGCCCAGGATACAGTTGGCTTCCTGGGCTGCCAGCGCACACTGCCGGCTCATGTTCAGCTTTTCATCCACCAGTCCCCCCAAGTCCTTCTCCTCAGGGCTGCTCTCGATCCATTCTTCACCCAGCCTGTACTTGTGCTTGTACATGTCCTCTTCAGCCCTAGAAAACCCAGTTACTTTTCATGTCTTCATTACACTGCTAGTTGAAGAATTAATACAGTCAGGATTTTGTCCTCCTTTGCACTGTCCAACTCTGAATCTCCATGCATACAGACTTTTATTATTAGCAATTATTACTTTATTCTAACATAGTTAATTTCCATTTCTGTTCTCATAGACTTCAGTTCTTCCTTTTCTGACTCTCTTTATCAGTGATGGTTTCCATATCTTCGGGTTAGGTAAAAGTTATGAACACTTTGCTACATTTTTGCTCTTATTAGTGAGATCTCTAGGATAAGAATTTTCTTTCCAGAGTGGTGGGTTCCCTTTGAATATTATTAATCTTAACCTGCAATAAAATGTCTTACAACTGCAGCCCTAATTCTCCAACTTCAGGATAATCCCCTGAATAGTTCTGCATTAAATAATTTATATCACACGTTTACATTTTAAGAAAAAATAACCAGTGCATTGCAATTTTACCCATAAAAACAACATAAGAGAAATTAACACTAATTCAGAAACAGGGTGAGGAATTAATTTTTGAGAATGTTATAGGACATGTATGTGAATTAGCTCCAAATACTACTTTTGTTATGTATGTTCATGTTCATTTTATGAATTAATTTTGGGGTTCTTTGTGAACATGAATTAAAATATCATGTCCTATATAATAAATACTTTCTAATCTCAATTTTACATAAATAGAATTTTTTAGATATTACCTTTGATGAAATATGATTTATTGAAAAATATGTGCATACACAATAAATTTTTCAGGTTTCACTGCAGAAAATCTCTAGTAACTAGATTATGCTAGGTACTGTTTTTGCATTTAAGATCAATTATCCATGAAAATGTACAAATATTACACTAGAGTCCATTTGTCTCTTTTATGACCTGATCCACACTAATCTCACTGCAAGAACAGTTAATCTACTTACCTTTTGAGGATTTTAAAATGCAAGAACTTCTTAACTATTACTTAATTCAGGATATGATAAAAGTTCTCCTCCATATGAGAAAAGTTGCTGTTTTTATGTTATTGACTGAGGATATTATATAATTGAAAGAGGTTTTTAAAAAAACAATCTCTCATTATGGATCAGTGCCAATTTCACTGGGCTGCATATAGTGTTCCATGTGACAGTCTGTTAACTGGAACAGTCTGTGAGTGACAGTTCCTCAGAAAGTGTAGGTTGAATTTCCAAGAAAGAAAAAGAATTTTTGACTTTTTTTTGTCTGTGCTTTCCTGCTGTTTCTGACTCCTTTAATAAATTATTCTATAATATATTAATTTTGCATGTTTAGTTTGAGAGAGAGACACAGCAGAACATAGAACCACTAACTAGAATGTTGCTTTCATGCAAATATTAGGTGAATAGTATGAATACCAATGACAAAACAACAGGGAAGAAATAAAAAATGTTTTAGTGTCCTCAAGATCTGACTTCTAAATATTTGAGTATATATTTGTTCTATTCTTGCTAATAGTGAATCTCAAATTTATTTTGTAAAGATCTTGACATCCTCTGTCAGAATATCATGGACAATAATTTGTAGAATAGTTCTGTAAATATTTTGACATTTCTTGTTAATACATTTACAATCCTGCACAGACCACAGAACTCACTTTTGAGATTAAGTTACTAATTTATATTATGAATGTGTAGCATAGAAACATAGGTAATCCCCTCAGAAATGTTTCTGTCTTAGCAGCACTGTGTACCTTTTTTCCTATGCCTGTTAAATATCTTGCATGTCTTTAACATTTCTATGGTACATATATATATGCTTTCATTTTCTTCCAGAAAACAAATCTATCCCTTCTGAATGGAATGTTTACATTTCATTCTGTGGCTTGGACTGTGATTTAGCTTGATGAATCTCTTGTCCTATTTTTCTGAGTGCAAATTAGTATTATTTTGTTCAGTTTAATCCTCTTCAAGGACCAGATGGAGTTAACTCATGTATGGGAGCTGTCCCAACAAGCATGCCCTGAGTAAATGTGAGATTTTGGAAAAGATTTACACTATGTAAGTAATCCTATATAATCCTAAATAAATCTGCTCCAAAATCTTCATTCTAGGGCAGGACAAGTCTGAAATTAACCTTCTTTGACCCAATCTAACCTTCCAACCTTTCCTCTAGTCTTGCTTTCTAGACAGCTACTTTCAGTAGTTTAGAGAATCTACATGTTATAATAATGTGTGGTCATGGATCCCCATAAAATCTTCCTTCTTTTCACTTAGCTTTGAATTTGCTTCCATCTGCAAACATACCGTCCTTTCTATTGTAGGGTCTCTTCTTAACTCTATTGTGTGATTTATAGAAGATGTTCCAAAACAGAGCACACTCCAGTGAGCTCAATATAATCTACTCTCTGGAAGGTTTTGATGCAGGATGTGAAAGCTGGGGCCAGACAAGTAGGCAGCCTTTTTTCCAGTCTTCACTTACACCTTCTTTAGATGAAGACTATAATTTCACATTGATCAGATAAATAGTTCACCTAGTATCAACAACTCCCTGTTAATTTTGATGTGAAGTCAGTCAAATCTAAAATGCAACAGAGGTTATGTGTTTGATTTGGAACTGAAACAGTCTAACTCTACTGGTGAACTTAAATAAAGGGAAGAAACTTAGCTGTTTGGCTGGTGTATGGACTGGGTATGCACCAAAATTATTCTGCAGCTTAGTTGCCAGGTCACTCTCCTTTACAATGGAAGAGATGGAATTTGTATTCTGAACAATTATAGTGGAAAATAAAGTTATGCCTTTAATTTCCTGACTAAACACCTGAAAAAAATATCTTCCTGAGCAAAAGGTTATCTTTATCAAAAGTGTGATATGATCCATATGTGTAATCTCTAAAAAGGGACAAATTATATGTTTAAAATCATACAAGAATGGAGAATTGTTGGCCACAACATTTTACAATTCCTAACTGACAGAGTTGAAACAAGCAAAAGAAAGTACTATTTAACGAGTATGGGATACTTTGCCATAACATATTTCTGGAAGTAGAAAAAAGAATGAGATTAATCTAATGACACGTCAATCAGTAATCACTACTGCAATCAGTAATAAATATTGAATGGCATGACCAAATCCAATTTACTCACACTTAAAATTATAGAATCATTTCAGTCGGAAAAGACATTTAAGTCCAACCATTACCTTAGCACTGCAAAGTCCACCACTAAACCATGTCACTAAGCACCACATCGACCTGTGTTTTAAAGGACTCCAGGGATGGTCATTCAACCACTTCCCTGAGCACCCTGTTTCTTACCCACTTTTTCTAGATGTCTATTACTAGCTACTGTTAGAGAAAAAATATAGGGAAATGCAGGTACTCCTATTGAAACATTAACAGGAAAAGCTTCTATTTATGATCCCTAATGTGAACATGAGCACATTAGCAGATGCTTCAGTATAGTAGATGGTAGAGTTTCTGATACAGACTTTTTCTTGGGATTTTGTATTAGTAAGTTAACATCCTTCTCATCTACTTTCTTATTTTTTCTGTTGTGCATCCCATTTCAAGATTTAAATTTCGAATTCATTTCTTATGCAGTACAGAAACTGATGTGCCTGTTTAGAAAGAGGTATTTAAAATGCAGTGTACAAAGTCTGTAGATGGTATAGAAGAAAATGAAACATTTATGTCTTGCCATTTCTCCAGGAAATATTCTGGCTTTAGTTCAGGCTTACGAATTTCATAACTGGAACTGGCTATCTAAAAGGTGTGGAGTTCTTGAGTGCATTTCTGTTTCTGCCTTGGTAAAGCCAGAATACTCACTTTATTTTCATAACAATTTTTACTGGCATGAAATTTTCCTGAACCCTAAAAAATGTTGTATGGTTTACACATTGATACACTTCTTCCTGATGTTTTCCTGTAATGTTTAGTATAGAAAGTGCAGAAAAATAATAGTAGTATCAGTAAAAATATTAATTGATGTATATTCAAATCTGCCTATCTTTTTAGATTAAACATTAAAATGCACAAATTTTTATTATTCATCTTTGTTGTTGAAAATATCTGATGCCATTTCCACTTCTATGTGATAGATATATGTTGACAAGAATTCTGAAAAAAAAAAAAAAGTCAATAATCATAGAATCTGTAGGTTGGAAAATGCTTTTGATGCCTTTGAGGCCAACCATAAATCAAACACTGCAAAGTCTACCACTGAACCATGTCCCTGAATGCCACATCTACACGTCTTTTAAATACCTTCAAGGATGGTGACCACTTTTGTGGACAGTCTGTTACAGTGCTTGATAAACCTTTCAGTGAGGAAATTTTCCTTTGTTTTTCCAATTGGAACATCCTCTGATGTAACTTGAGGTGATTTCCTCTCATCTTATCACTTGTTACTTGGGAAAAGAGATCAACAAACAAATTATAATCAACATAAATTAAATGATGATTGCATGTGCCACAGAAGATATGGAAGTGACAAAATTAGAAGATCTCTATGCTATATAAAACAGATTTTTTGATCTCACTCACGTACCCCTTCTTCCCAAGTTACAGTGAAGTTGAGCTGCATAACCTATAACTCCTTTCAACTGAAGAGCATTTATATTACAAAGATCACCACACAACCTATTCTCACTGTAAGTCTCTACTCCAAAAAGATTCATCATTTGAAGTTGAAGTTTTTTCTTAAGGGTTATTAAGGGTCAGTAAGACTGCAGAAAATTCAGTAAGAATATTCTCCTAATTTTTTTTCTTCATTTGCTACATACATAAAAGGACTTGATTTCTGCAAAAACTATTAGCATCTTATTTCATTACTCAATTATCTGCCACTTTCAAAAGAAAAAAAGTTCTGCCTTAAAATAAGTACTTATATCTAAGGTAAAAACAAGAGACATTAGTAAAAATATTTGGTTTAATTTGACATTTGTGGTAGTTGGCCCTGGCTAACATCCAAACACCCACAGAGCTATGAGAGGGAAGCCTCAGTAAGATAGAGGTAAACATAGAAGGAAAAGGAATGAGGAAGCACATCAATTGAGACAAAGAAATAGAAATCACTCATCACTTACTGTCACAGACAAACAGATTTTGGGAATTTATTGTCAATTAATGTAACCTAAATATTTAACTACTGATTGAAGTATAGGGAAACAAAGAAGATAAACATCTAACCACTTAGGAAATTACTTTTCCTTTCCCAGACTTAACTTCACTCCAGACACCTCTCTTCCTTCCTTCCTGGCGTCCACTCCTCTTGTTATTGTCACAGATTACATGCAGTCCCTTTGGTGAGGGTGGCACAAGGCGTGAGAGTTTCTGTCTTCTGACTGTCCTTCTCAACTGTTTCTTCTGCTCCAGAATAGGTCTTCCTTGGGCTGCAGTCCCTCTCAGGGTTTTCCTGGGCCTGCATAGACTTGTCCATGGCCCTCAGTCCCTTCAGGAATATTACTAGCTCTGCTGTGGAGCACCTTCTACTACCTCCACCTTGTTCTTCCCCTGTCCCTTGGTTCTATTTTTTCCTCTTTATCTTTGTTTTCTCATCTTTCCTTTTTTTCTGCTGAGGAGCCACCAGCTCAGCTCAGCTGCATCCTCTGGTGAGTTTTCTGTAGAAGCAATTGGAATAGGCTCTGTCCAGTATGGGATATCCTTCTACAGAGGTCACTCCTGCAGCCCCCCTCCTCTGCCCACATTTTCAAAACCTTGCCATTTATGCCAATTTACACATTGATGTGGGGATTTTTTTGTAGGATATTTTTGGTATTCTAATGCACTACCTTGTGTGAAAATCACAGGTTTTTCATGACTGGCTTGTCTTCACCATATTTATTTTTAGGCAATTTAGGAAGAGTGATGTGACTGTTGGGTGTCTAGATCAATTAAATAAAACAAGCAGCTGAATATTATTTGATTCAGGCATATCAGTGTAATATACAAGGGTTTTTTTACTCTTCTTTCAATGACTGAGAGGCAGCTAATAGGAGATAACTAACCCTCTGCAAATCAGATGCTTAATTTATTTCTGAAGACAGAAATACAGAGCTGAACAGAATAAACTAGGAAAATAAGATAGGTTTTGTTATAAATGGATTCATTACTGTATGCCTTTAACTGTGCACCCTCAAGCAAGGTACTGTAAAAACATGAGGAAGCAGATGCTACCTCAGGAGTTTGCAGCAGGTGCTCTTTGAATGAGATCCATGAACCACCTAAAATCTGTTATGTACCATTACCTGATAATGACTTCTTATTCTTACCTTTGGCTAGAATTCAGTAGAGGCAAATTAAGATAACAAGGTTAGAAAATATCTAATACATAAGCTATTCTGATACTGCTGCAGTTGTATGACAGTATGGACAGGAAGTCCAGTCAAATAGTTCTATGAGAAAATGTCTTTTGAAATCGAAATTATATGTTAAAAAAGAGACTCCCAACGTGGCCGTATACCAGGTCTGTACATATGAGACTTAACTATCCAGTAATTTCTAAGATATATGAGGATGTGAAAATGAATTTTCAAGCCTTGGTACTTAGATCCAAACAATACACCAGATCTGTTTAAAGACTGCAAAAATAACTAATAAAGCATTCATGTTATTAGTCAAAGAAGAGTCTCTGCAGGTCTATTTTCCAATGTATGATATATGTATAAATTGAATCAAATGTTTATCAAACAGCGTGCTTTCTTTCAAATTGTGTGGGTTTCCATTTAAAGCTTATAAGGAAATAAAATTAGTATAGAAAAGTATTAGCAAATCAGATAAAAGATATTGCTATTAATAAAATAACACTATTTCTTATTCCCTTCCAGTTTAAGTAGGTAAAAGCTGTGAGAAAAAATATACTTGTATACCTTATGGTTTTTCCCAATATTTATTTAATTAGATAATTTTCATAATAGTCATTTATGAAAAAAACATGTATAAAGTCTTTTAGATCCTCTCATTTTATTTACTTTTGTTTCATAGCAAAGTTTATTCTTGTTCAGCCATGTGTAGAGTTCCCATCTTCAGTTCTAAGATGTCCATCCTTGACTGCCTGTTTGTCAGTTCCTCACAGAATCGCCCTTCACTCACACTGCTGATTATGTGCTGCATCTGATCCTGCAGCTTATATGCAAGGCCCCTACTCTTATCATATCTCAGGCCCTCTAAGGCCTGTTTCTCTGATTCTGTAAGCTTGTAGGTATCCAATTAAGTAAGTTTACAATTATTTTAATCTTTTTTTTTCTTTAATAATAATTTTTCCCTTCATTTCTCTTTCTCTGTCCTTAGAATGTAAATGCCTTCATGACAGTGACTACCTTACAAGTGCAAAGATTTTTTGCACACTGAGTGCAACAATAATAAATGTTGTTTATGTGTAATAGGAAATGTGTATGAACAGAATATGCAATATTTCAGGATGATGCAGCTTCACATTTTGGAGGAAACTATTATTACATTAGTTAACCTGGCATTCTATGTAAATCAGAAATTTAGAAATCGTGGAAGAATAGAAGTATTTTCTGGGCAAGATATATATATCACTGAAAGATGTTCAACGCTAGCCAGGCACTCCAGTTCAGCATAATAGAAAAAGAAAAGGTGATTTGACCAGAAAAGCAGGAAATCAATACATCTGGAATCTAGATAGCATGCAAAACAAAGGTATTGCATCCCCAAGCTCCTTTGAGCATCTCTGTATGTTAAGCAAGCCTTGGATAGGATTGTTAGTCACCATGCTGCTTGGACTAGCTGAGCCATTTTTCTTTCAATACATGGACTTGAAGAACTCTTCTTTGGCAGACAATGTCTTCAACATCTACATGTGTCTGCCTTGCTTCTTATCTTAGTGTTACTTTGTGAAGTAAACTCTTAAGCACATTCGCTTTTGCAGCAGTTTGCCAATTAAACTCTCCAAGGCAGCCACAAAGAAGATGATTGTAGACATGAGCTTTCCTATCATTCTAATATAGGTACTTTTTTTCATGGCTGACCCACAACTTCAGAGAAGATATCCTAGGAGAGACAGGAATGTAGGCCTCTAGAACGTGTGAGGTGATAAAAACTTCTCTGTGAAGAGCTGCATTTTGTTTTACAGGAATGATGCTGATATGCATTTGAAGCATGACATTTCTGCTGTAAAATGAAAAGACTGTTGATAACATGTTTTTTTCCATACTCCTTAATTTTATTATGAATATCTTAAATAATTGGTGAAGAGCAATTCCTGAAATTTTTGAGAATACGCCCCTGTTTTAGGTTTGCGCCATCACTGATGAAATCAAGATTTATCTTTACTTTTTGTACACTTTAATTACTGTGGGCTTTTTGTTCTTGCAAGTCTTGTTCTTCTTTGTGTGTTATTTATTTGCTTATTTTAAAACATGCAGACTATGTCGATCTTAGATTATGATAAAATCATCTGCATCAGGCCTGCATAATACCTCTCATTTCCCAAGCTGAATGTAGCTTACCGCAGTTAAAACTTGTAACTATATGAATTAAATGCAACAAATTATATGAGCATTTGCAGTGGGCTAACTCCAGTGAGTTTTCTATTTTTTTTTTGGTTTTGGAGGTTGCTGGGGGAGGGTGATATGCAAAAAAGCTACAGAAAGATTTGCTGTATAGTTGTCATATATTGTACTCCTGCTTTCAACATTGGACTTTCATCAGCTGCAGTTCCAGAGGTCAGGAAACTTGTGACTGAAGAATAATAAAATGTTTGTCACGGAGACTCTTTATCCAGTTTAACTTCATAAATTCAGACTAAAAATGAACAGTTATTTTTGATCTGAATTAACTGTAAGTAATCAACAAAATGTGAGAATGTGTAGAAGTACTCTCAGGTGCTTTCAGAATGAAGGTCTTCCCTGTCCATGAAGCATTGCTCTCTCCTAAATAACATATATATACACCTCTCAGCTGCATTATTAAAATGTGAAAATTATTTTAGACAAAAACAGTTTCCAAAAGAGTTTTGGAAGTGATGTTGCCAAATAATTAGTGAATCACTTGATTTCAGTTTTGGGACACTGCATTTACTTTTTTCAGGTTACTTTATTTGTAGCTAACTATCCTTTTATAGGTGAAACAAACTTAAAGACCTGTTATGTAAGTGCAATAGCTTTATCCTTTTCAAGTATATTATGCAAAATTTGTAAATAAAGGATAATTGAGATGAAAGGCTCTATAACAAATATAAAACTGAAATAATTGTAGATGAGGGTTCTGCCTCTTACAAATGGTAAGGGTTTTAACACTTCCCGTATTCTTATTCTCTGAAAATCCAAAGAACAGGAGGTTTAGAGGATTTTAATTTTTCTCCCAGTGATGTCTATTGAATTGTATGACAAAGATTATGTTGTAAACTGACTAAAACATTAGGTATTAAAATATCATTTTTAGACTGGAAAAATCTAAACCCTACATGTTGTTTATTTGTGGGTTTTGTTTGTTTTTAGTTTAAGCAATAGATTTTTTGTATTTATAATACTGCAACATATAGTAACACTTCTGATAATGAGTTTAATTGACTCTTCTTTTTCCATGTCTTCTGGCAACTGTTCTGCAAGGATGTATCATTACCCCCCAGCCGCTAGGAAATTGTCTCAGAAGAGTTAACATCTTTTTTCAAGTTAATTAACTGTTTTCATGGTCATCACCTGAAATGTCGGAACGATCAAATCTTATTTTCCTATAGCCTATAACTTACCCCTGTAAACTCATCTTTTAGAGTGATTTCCTGTATATATGAAGCTTCATTAGTACTCTTTCATACATTCATGATAAAGTGACTTCTACCCTAAAGATTAGGCTGTCTACCACCACAGGAGTTCATTCAGTTAAAGGCTGGAATAGACAGTATTGGAACTGAGCATAAATCTTTCTCTCTCTCTCTCTCTCTCTCTCTTTTTTTCCAGTTTTATTCTGTGGACTTAAGTGATACCGAGATGATGACAGACATAAACTGGTAGTACTAGGCTCCAAATGACCTGGCCAGTAAACACATAGTCCTAAATAGCGAACCCTAGGAAATTAATTAAGCTGAGCAGTATTTTCCTTAAAGTTAAAAGACATTTTTTCTTCCTATTTGTTTTCTATGTATTCAACATTGTCATGGCTCATTAAGTTCAGAGCTTTCTCCTCCCCAAAACAAAATCTCCTATGTGGCAAATTTTCATGTTTACTCTCAGAGAGTTTCATTTACATAGGATTCATTTGCTGCTGTCTTTAGCAAATGTCAGAAAACCCAGCACATCACTGATATATTTCTGCACAAAGTTACTAGGCATACATTAAGTTCCTAAACTCTTGATATTTAATTTTAACCTCAAGTACAGAAGGGATAAGGATTTTAAATGGTAGTGAATGCCTCTAAGTAACTATTGTGATTGTGCTTCTGCAATATCTGCACCATGCTAAAAGGAAATAAATAAGAATTTTAAAATACGTCATAAGTTTATGTTTGACTATTTCAGTCACAGAGGCAATCTATGAGTTAGAGGATAATAAAATGGCCTATTCTGTAAGAACAATTACTGTCAATTAGCTGAACAGATGTTGAACCTAGCTGCTTTATGAGGAATCATTAAAATTTTAAAATATTTTAGTCTGAGGTTTAGCTAACAGCACATTTGTATATAGTTGCTTTCCTCTTTCTATATTATATTTTAAAATATTCCATTGATTGACAATTACAATTCTAAAATTATGTTTTTGTTAGAGCAAACTAAAAATTTCTGCTTTTTTTTCCCAGTCACACTGAGGAGTATGTTGCCAATATTACTTCAAAAACATATCATTTTTAGAATAAAAAAAGGTAGAATATTAATAATAGAGGAAAAAAAAAGTATACATTTTTATTTTTAAAATGTGAAATGGCACAAACATAACCCAGTTCTATGCTGCTATGAATCAAGCTAAATCTTCCATCTTGTACGACAATGTAGTATTACATCTGTTCAGTAAGCTCAGATGAAAAGATTACAGGGTTATTTGAGTGCATCAAATACTCTGTCTGAAACAATTAGCATGAATTTAAGGTTATTTCCAAGTGTAACATATGCTTATATATAAGAATAAAACAAAGATTTATTTTAGAGGAGCTACGTAGCTTAG